>NC_068938.1:153102749-153267749 GCF_016801865.2 Culex pipiens pallens
TATGGACAATTGTGAACGAAGAGGAGGGGGGAGGCTGATCTGATCCGTGATCTGAAATATGGAATTTAAAAATTTAGAAATTATTTTCATTGAAAAGACCAGAAAATATGTATGTGGCCTTCAAAAGGGGACGATGATATTATTTTATAACTTCAAATTTGAGTTATCAAAAAAATAAATTCATGCAGCCATATATCTTTTATATCTAGAAAGTATTGATGCTTAGAGATGTAAAAATTTGCATGAAATATCTCAAAAATAACCCAATGTGCTATTCAAAACCAGTTGAGAAATTATGCTGATATTTTTTTAATATCAATCAAACTCGTTGAATTAGAGTTATTTCTTTGATAACTGGTTTGAAATTTGAGTTATAAAAAGAAACCTTTGATTTTCGAAATGTTAGTGGCAAAATGGCGAAAATGAGATAATCATAGCAATTAAAAAAATGTTCATGAATCGGTTATCCGAAGTCCCATACAAACCTTCAAATAATCGTACTTCGGAAAATTGAAACTTCTGGGCTGTATTGCCGATAACTTGGGTGAATAAGGGCAGCTAGGAAATTATGCGTAGCACAACAGCGAAAGTGTTTGGAAATTAGGGGAAACTAACACTTCCACCACCAAGCCTCTCAATGATTAGAAGGTTCCGTTGTTTTTTTTTACCTTGGTAGTAACTTCTAGTAACATTATAAGCATTGAACTAACTTTTTCAAGCTATCCTACTTTTCAGAAAGTTTATTCAAAAACCTCGAAATAAACAACATTTGAGTGGTTTTGTCAATAAATTAAAATTTTTGCTCATAATTCGAAGAAAAAAAAAAAACAATTAATTCAAACGTCGTTTTCGGTATGGTGATGTTATTTGACGTCCTTTATAAGACCCTTACCTTACAGTTGGTCTAAATCCATTCTAAAGCCAAAAACCAAGGGTGGCCCATTCTGTCCCCTACCCCTATATAAAGTTTTTCTCAGTTGTGCGAAGAACTGCAGTATATTTTCAAAAAGCACAAAACAAAAAAAATCGAAAGCTTTATTCGTTTCAGCAAATTTTTAGCAAAAAAGAGATTTCAGAAGTACCGTCATCTTGGTAGAATCTGGAGACCTGTTTTAGTCATGTTTTTGCATAATATTTTTGCATATTGATTGGTTTCGGTTTGGAACGACTTGGTATCCGTGAATTATTTAAGACTCTAAAAACTTCTTTAGTTAGGCACTTAGACTGAAGTCCCAATTCGCCACAGATGACGGTATTTTGTTATTGGAAAATATTACTAACACTGATACAAAATATATCAATATAATATATCCGGTGACTAAATCATTCACAGCTTACACTGTACAGCGCACTTTTTAAACTAAAAACACATCCGTAAACGTCCATCAACTGATAAAAACTAACAATATTTCTCCTATTTCTCCTATTTTTCATACTTGCAGCTCCAGATCGCATTCCAGGACAAGGAAGAGGAAAACCGCCGGCTAAAGCACTACATCGAGACGATCCTGCTGCAAGTGGTCGAAAACTACCCGCAGCTGCTCGAGGTGAAGGCAGCATAAGCATTTCGGCTAAAGCCCCCCCCCGAGTGTGGATTGCCTACTTATGCTAAACGTGATAGTTGCAACAAAAAGAAGAGAAAAACGGCCCTGTCCTGAATGTGGTTTCAAAACAGCAAGAAACGAGCAAGGATTTGCCCTCTATTTAAGTTATACGTGAATGTCCGTCGAAAAGAGCAGCAGCAAGCTCTTGCAAGGTACAGAGAGCGAGAGAAGCAAAACATCTTACAAGCAATATATTTTATATGTATTTAGAATTTAGGAACTACACACAACCACACACTTTAGCTGATAGACTCCCCCTCTTTTGTGTTTAGTGTTTTCGCTAGAGAGAATATTTTTTTATATATTTGTATTTTTATATAAAAGCATATTTTTCTTAGACTTTCCAACCATTCAAGTACTATTACCTTCGTCTAATCGTTTTTGTTTTATCAACGTTCAAACACTAGCAAAATCAGAAATTCTCCCCTCGAGAAGAGATTGTAAAGAGAGTTGTTGAAATCCCCCGTAGGATAGATCAAGTTGTAATTTGTTTGAAATCAAAATAACTCTACTTTCGTTTCCGAACCGTTGATTTAAAGATTCCAACCGAGATCAATGCTCAATTCAAAATAATTGCGCAATTTGCAAGTGATATGAAGAACAAGTAGCCTTTTCTATGTGTTGTGTACCCCATACAATTCCAGTTTTGTATGCGCAGTTTTCGAACTGCTAAAAAGTAACGAAAAAAACGAGAAGGTGCTCAGAATAAACCGTTTCAACTACACATTTCTCTATTGTTTCCTGTTTTACTAGCAGAGTTTGTGCACACTTACATTGCGATGTATGTACTAGGCATTTGAAGAAGAAGATGAAGATTTTGTAAATATTGTTTCCCTCCCTCCAAACTGATGCAAATATCTTACAGTTTTAGTTGTGTAAGGAAAAAGAAACCTTGTAACCTGAGAAGAAGAAAAAACGTAAGAAAATAAATCAACATTACAGCAAAGTGCTATCGTTGGGCGTCTCATCAAAAAAGATAGAGTGAAAAAAATAACGAATTTGTTTCGGTTGGGCTACTTTTGGTCACCAACTATCTATTTACAATCAAACCCCTTTTTTGTAACTGTTCGTTTTTGGCCGTCGTCGCAATGGAAGGAATTTATCTTAATTTAACTGTTTTACAATTCGCGCGACGGCAAACGGAATATCAACACTGATTGAGACAAAAAACATGATGCATTAATATATATAAACTAACCCACACAAACAAAAAACATGTTAGCGTTGCGCGAGACTAGAAACATGTGAAGATCGTGTGTCGCGAAGAACAGTTTTAAATTGGATGCCAAAATAGCGTTCTACTACTACTACTACTACTACTACTACTAAACAGTACTGTGTATTAGTAATGTTGAAAGAAGGAAATAAAAATTTACTAAAGACTAGCTGGCTGTGTTTTATTTTACATTTTTTGAACTCCCTGAATAATATAATAATTATATAATAATGTTAGTTATATTTTGGTTTCCAAATATCCTTTAAAAGCTCAATCCCCCTCTAAACGTAGTAAAACAAAAATAACGAAGTTGACTTTATAGCTGTCGGCAACTATTGCTAGTACCAAACCACTAGCGTCTTCCTTTTTGTCTACAAGGACTTCGCCGCCCTGGGCTCCCAAGTGTTTGAGAACGGCACGGAGCGACGGCGCCGGATACCCATGTTTACACAAAGAATTTTAGAGCGACCGCCGCGGGATTCGAACCAGCAACCTCTGGATTGTGAGTCCAGTGCGCGGTCCGATTGATCCTCACGGGTAGACTATTTAAAAAAAACATTAATTTGGGTTTTTGTAATAGAAAAATTATATCTTATGTTCTTTAAATTGCTTAGAAAATCGTCAAACTCCAAGTGAAACTTATTTGGGAACATCGCAAATATCGCAATTTTTGTATCAGGTCACTTTTGTACAATTCTACATGTATTACAACTGAACTGCCGTTCCAAGCATAATTGTCCCATGTCATTTTCTGACAATTTTGACCTTCTGACATTTTTAAGTTTAGTTTGTCGTATACTTTTCGAAATACTCATAAAATCTAGTACTTTGTTCGGAAACTCATCAAAAACAACACCAAGTCTGTTTGTCCCATTAGTTTTACGAAGCATTGAGTCTTGTTTACATACTGTATAGCAAGAGGATCATACATAAGAGTGATAAACTACTAACTGGGGCGATCGGGGACACATATGACGAATAAGAACCCACGGGACAATTATGCGTAGAAACACAGAAATCGATCGAAAAATTTCAATCGCGTTTTTCTCAGTTCCACTTTTTTGAACATGGGACGTTATACCACTGTGGCGTACACGGTCAGCAGCGAACGGGCAAAACAGGCAACAAATGGGAAATCAGAAAAAAAAATCGCTTTTGTTCGAGCTTGCCTCTATATGATAGAAGTCTCTTTGTCACAAATTTTCTGAACTATCAACATTTCAAGCTGAAAACCTTTGAAAAACACGTATTTTTTCGAATGTTAAAAAATGGAAGGCGTTAGTACGACCCTCTGTCAAGAGATATCGAAAAATGGAGCTCGGATTCGTGATTAGAGACAAAAAGTGCAAAATTTTATTTAAATTTTCTGATTAAGCTCAACTTTGGTGGGTTATCATTGATTTTTATCCAAATCGGTCCACCTCCTCCTTTTTGGCCCTACCCAAAAGTTTTGCATTTTTCGTAAAAATTGTGAAAATGTGATACTGAGAAACCTATTTTTTCCCAGAGACGTTACGCTTTTTGTTTCGTTGATTTCTCCATTCAATATTTTTGCATGTTTCAAAAAGCGTTTTGTAGATCTTAACTAAACCTACGAATTGCTTAAAAAGATTACAAAAAAGAGTAAAAAGAAGTTTCTCTGTATCTCAAGAATCATAAGGTTGATCCAAGACCAGTTTGCAAAAAAATTGGACGTAGATTCGATGGAGTCCATTTTTAAATTGAAAAGAGTGCCAATTTTTACATTATTTATGACCATTGACAAATTCATATAAAAAAAGTCAAATTTCCAAACCTAACATTTTCTAAAATTTTGAGAGTTTTTATTTTTCGATACCTCTGTGCTCTCTAGCACTGAGCCTGCTGGTTTTTGCTATCTAGTTAGCATAATAGAGCACAGAGGCATCGTTTTGCTAATTTATGTCTTATTTCTGTTAAGGAATAGAATTTATTGAATTTTTCATCTTATAGTTCGTACAAACTTTGGTAAAACTAGAATCAACATAAACGATGCTACAAAATCACGTTTTTTATTAAATCCAATTCACTAAACACTCACACTAAACCGTAGCAACCCGTCACTCCTCCTTCCCTCCGAAAAAATCCTGCGTCTTAAGCACATCAAACTTGAGCAGCAGCAAATCCGTATCGATGGTCCCATCCTCATTCTCCGCAATATTTGGCACCATGTTGTAGGACGTCCCCGCCTCACCTAATCCCCCACCACTCTCCACCCGATTCCGTTCCAGAAAGCTCTGCAACTGTCGTTCCACGTCTCCATCGAAAAAGTTATCCAACTTCCCAATATCTCTGCTACTTTGCTGCATTTCGAAAAAGTTCGCCTCCAACTTGCGATCATCCGCCACCGATTCGGAATTGTTGTGCGCCGCGGTCAGAAAGTCTCCAATCTCCTGGGATCGCTCGCTGATCTTGCACAAGCTGCACCGCGTCGTTTGAAGACGCTTCCTTAGCGATTGCAACTCCAGCCGCTCTTTGCTGAGTCCGATTTTGTCCTTGGACAGTCGATCTTCCCGGTCGGAAACCTCGCGGAACTGGCGCTGGACGAGTTGCATCTTGAGCTGCAGGTTCTGCTCGGCCCGCTTGATGCTCTTGAAGGCGTTTTCCGCGTTGTGTTCCTTGAGCTTGGCGGTCCCGATCGCCGTCTCCAGCTCGCTTGCTTTCGCTCGAACTTGGCTTTCCTGATCGAACAGCTCGCGCTTTTTGGCTTCAAACTGTCGTTGCAGCTGTAGCAATCGTTCCCGCTCGACTTCCGCTTGTCGGGACGCGTCTTCCGCCACCTTGATGGAGGCGTTGATTTCCGCTCGCGACAGTTCCGACTGATCTTTCTTCTGAATTTTGGCCAGCGTCTCCAGCTTGGCTTTCTCCTCCAGGATGGCTTGCCGTTCGTCGTGTACCTTTTGCATCAGCTTGGTGTGCTCTTCCAGCAGTAGTTGCTTCAGTTCTTCGATGCGTTTTTCTTCGCGAACTGCCCGCTCGCGGTTGTAGTCCTTTTCCTTTTCGAACGATTGCTTCTCGGATTCCAGCTTGACAAGCTTCTGCTGGTACGTCCAGTGATCCTCGGAGGATGTCTGGAAAAGTTTGAATTATTTTTTTGTAATTAGATAAAAAGTAAGTTAACATTTTAACAAACAAATCTCACCCTCGTCAGCTCCGTCAGCTTCCCCTCGAGCGTCTCCACCAAATTCAACAAACGCAACTTTTCCTGCTCCGTCGACTCTTTGCTTCTCTCCAGCAACCGTTGCTGATCTTCGAGCTCTTTCTCCTTCCGCTTAAGCTGCTGTTCCTTTTCCTTTTGGGTGAACTCAATCTGCTCCTGCAGCGTATCCCTCAGCTGCTGCAAATCTCCGGAAGCATTTTCCAAGTAATTTGACGCACTTTTCAGCATCGTCATGTACGACTGGTTGTCTTGCAGAACGGAAAACTCCAACAGTTTCGATTCGCGAATGTTGTTGATCATTTCGCGATGTTCTTGCTTCAGATCTGCCAAGCTTTCCTCGTGACTTGCTTTCAGCTTTTCGATCGCTGCACGATGTCCGTCTTCCATTTCTTTAATCTGTTTTGCGTGATCGCTGATCAGCTGCTGCTTCTCATCTTCCAAACCATCAAGTTTCGTCTTGTAAAAATCTTCCAAGTTTTTGTTCTCCAGCTTCAGTCGAGCTTCCATGATTTTCAGACTATCATCCAGGAATGCCATTTGCTTTTTGTAGCTTTGCTCGAGAAGAGTGATTTCCTGTTCGTGGTTGGCAGTGACGTTCGAGACGAGATCTTCAAGGCGAAGCTTCTCCAGCTCCAGTCGCTTGACATCGGACTGAAGCTCAATTTTGTTGAACGGATCTTCGACGGCTTCGTCTCTACTTTCTTTGGGGTTGTTGAGATTGTTCGATTCTTGTTGCAGTAAGGGTGGAATCGTCACCGGTTGGGTCATCATCACTTGGATGTTGCTGTTGATGCGCTCCTGTTGGCGAGAAATTACTTGTTCCAGCTGGTTATGACGCTGGATCTGTTTCTGAAGCAGTTCGTTGAACTGAGCCTCTTGCCGTTGTAGAATCGACTGCTGCTTGTGTTGCATCTCGAGCAGAGCTTGTTCCTGGTTTTTCATCTGACTTGCAACCATGAGTTGGAATTCTTGCTGTTGCAGCGTGTTCAGCGCTCCTTGAGTTTCGTTGTTCAGGAGTTCCATGGTTTGGGCACTAGTGGCAATGTCTGGTTTGATGATGGTTTGGAAGGGAATCGAAGTTGGTTGTGGAGTTGTGATGATTTGAGGTGGTTGAGCAGGAACTATTATGGGTTGCTCCATAACCGGAGTCAATGGTTTGGGGGCCTCCACCGGCTTAACGATTTCCGGTTCAACACGTGGCACCACGACAGGTGGTGGATCATTTCCACTGCTATCGTCATTCAAACCCAACCAATCGGAACCTTTCTTCACCGCCTTTGAATCTCTCCTCTGGTCAAATTGATTTCCAAACAACCCCAAAGGATCGTGCATTGCCGTGGATGACTTCCTTCTGCCACTCCGTCTCGGACCTGCCGGATTCCCACTCGGTGCGTAACCTCCCATAATCGTACTCTCCGTGGCCAGATTCTCCGAGGTCTCCGTTGACTGCCGTGACACGGTTTTACTCCCAGCAGGTTCCTCCTTCCCAATCCCCAGCGTTTGCTTGCCCCCCTTGTTCTGCTTAGACGTAATTTCCTTGCTCGACGTAATTATGGGTCCCCCAAGAATATCGTCCAAAATGTTTGACTTGGATTTCGGTTTCTTCGGATCGAACCCCAAATCCGACAGCACATCGCTATCATCGAACGTAATTTCCTTCTTCTTCTCCGGCTCCACCTTCTTCACCGGCGTGCTCGTCTTTCTCGACTGGAAGCTGCCCAGACTCGACGGTTGACCGGAAGTCGCCGGTCGCGACGCCATCTCCAGCGAAGGATGCGTTTCTTTTTCAATCGTCACCGTAGCAGGCTTTGCCGGAGGAGCATCCGATTTTATGCCAAAGAGATCCTCCATTTTTGAGTGTTTCGTTTCCGGTTTGGCTGCGGGAGCCGATTTCGCCGGCTTCTTGGCGGGTTCGTTACCGAACAAGCTATCGTTGCTGCCATCGCTAAGGAGGCCGTCCAGCGGATCATCCAGGTCGAAGTTCATGGCTTAAAGTAGTCACTAATTCAATGAATTTTGATCAAACTGCAACAAATCAAACTAAGCTTGAAATTACAAGAAAACAACGCTGTTTTGAGTGCACGCGCGGCCATGGAAACCAAACGCGCGAATGTCGACGGACTTCGGCGCGCATGGATTCGTGCGCAGCACGTGGTTCACGATTTGAATGTTGCTATCAGCAACGCCTCTAGCGGTCGCTAGCGGAAGTAAATCTCGTTTTTAGCTGAAATGGTTGGTGTCGTGGGTGCGCTACAAGATGCTATAAAATTATGCCTTTTGTAGATGATCGATGATTCTTGCAAAGGGCTTAACATTATTCGCGATCAAAAGCTCAAAAATTCCGACAGATGGCGCAAAGCATCGAAGAATGACGATTCAGATTTTCGCTGTTCGGTTACATAGGAATGCAAACTTAAAATTGAATTTACAGCTCATAGAGCAACTCTTGAGAAAAAATTCAAGTAGTACGATTTTTAACTCTTTGCCCTCTATAAATTAACGTAATAAAAAAAATATTTGAAATAAAATAATTTTGAAAAAATAATATTGTTTAAAATGATAGAGCATCAAAAGTTAACAAAGTATCAGCTCGAATTTTTGCTCAAAAGTTGTTTTGAACGCTGGAATTTAACAAAACAGAATTCGCATACATAACCTCAAAGGGCGGAAATTTCAATCGACATTCTTCGTTCTGTTCTGCTACTCAACACTAGGTGTCGCATGTCGTTTGGCTCTTGAACGGCAATATTTCGATGCCTCTTTGCTTTATTGTTCTAAGCTTGCTGGTTTCCCTATCTAGTTAGCATAAGAGAGCACAGATGCATCGATTTGTGTTCCAAAAAATAAATTATTGATCTAGGGCAGCGATTCTCAACGGGGGTACCGGGCCTACTTGATTTACATGGGAGGGGGTACCAGCCTAGAAGAAGGTTGAGAATCGCTGATCTAGGGGAACAGCATCCAATTCCAGCGTACCTCTGATGTTGCCATATCAGCACTTTGACATTCGATTACAGCGTTTGTAAAAAGTTTTGCAAAATTGATTGTTTAAATTCGGGGTTGAGTGTGCTATAAATAAAATGTTGTGTAAAAAACGTTACTTAATCCACCTTTAGGTGGTTGGTGCTTTCCTCACATGCATAAAGTGAATATACTACACTCAACCCCCGGTGGTTGGTCACTTTTTCGTTTGACACTTTTTAGTTTGTACCCCGTTGGTTTGACAAAGTCAAACTAAAAAGTGACGAACTGTCACTTTTTACACGGCGCTCACTCACACTATCAAAACAAACGTTTGGTAGTGTGTGTGAACTACGTGTAAAAGGGGTGTCAAACTAAAAAGTGACCTCGTTCGTTTGACAACAGTTGGTGTCAAACCATCGGGGTTTGAATGTACCTCAAAAAAGTGTATAAATAACACTTATTTTTATCAAAATATCTGTGATTCGGCCTCAAAAAGTGTATTAAAAACACTAAAGTACTTATAACCTATGATAGGGTTGGGTTGTACATTCAGGGTTCAATCTATCTCGTTGGAAAGGTATTTTGATTACTTATCCAACGATAGGTCGCATGATAGATCCGGACAACTTTTTCATCAACATATTTGAGATCCGGCATAAAAAAGTGTATAAATAACACTAAAGTGCTCATAACTTTTGATATGGTTGGTCTTTCAAATACCTTTCCAAAAATGTATAGCATATCGGGTATTCTTACAAAAACCACCCTTTTTACAATCTTCCGATGTTTAGCTGAAATCGTTTTTTAGCATAACTTTTGAAGTACTTTTGGAGTGGGACTCCAAGACGAATCGAATGAGACCAATCAAATCAAACCATCCACATTAACGACCCCCGGGTCTTTTGTGGTCTCTATTGCAAGTTTCTGCTCGAACCTAGGAGTCCGAAGGCTTGAATGGGGAGAGCACCCAAACCTCTTTCTACTCCAAGGAACCTTCCACCCCAGTGTTTGAACTGACGACCTTTGGATTGTGAGTCCAACCGCCGCCAGCGATTCCACCGGAGTAGGCTTGGTTTGGTGTGTTGTTTGTACTTATGGCATGGAGACGACTCCTACACCTGGAATGACTTAACGGCCTAACAACAACCAGACCGGGACCGACGTTTTACTTCCTCATCCGATGGAAGGCGAATGAGACCAAAACAGTCCAAATCGGTTCAGCCAGTCCAGAGATAATCGAGTGCATATTTTCCAGACACACGCACAGACATTTCTCAGAATTTGATTCTGAGTCGATAGGTATACATGAAGGTAGGTCTACGAGGTCGAATGAAGAAGTTCATTTTTCGAGTGATTTCCGTAGTAACATTTCAATAGGGCGAATCTGCATTTGTAAACAAGCATTCTATCCGTATCGCTCAAGTGACAGTTCACGTCAAGTAAGAGGGGGATAGGCTGCTTTTTTACAAACGCAGATTCGCCCCTGGGACGGGACGGCTGGATAGAGTCTTCTTTTTGAGTGTTTACGTTTGTATTCTTCTTCTGTTTTTTTGCAAGAAAATTCGTGTTCGAAAACAAATATTAAGCAATCTGTGATTCAGATAGCTTGAAAATTCAAATTTTCTTGATGATGTTTTTCAACTCAGTGCTCAAGCATGCGGATGACTTTTTCTTTGGTTGAAATGTTGTTTAGTTTTTCCTCGCAGATTTTTTTTGATTTGGCTGTTAAAATTTGCGGTTGGACGTGGGTGGAGAATCCTGAGTTTATGTTCCATCGTTTTACGGTGGATCCGTTCATAAGGAGCTGCCTGATTCAAATTACTTGAAATGGTTGGCAAATCAAAGATGAGTCAAAATATGATCACTTCTTCTATTTTTATTGTGTTTTTTATATGAAAGATTTTTTATTTTCATTTGGATGTGAAAAATGCAATACGATTTAAATGAGTTTTCTTACTTCAATCTAAATAAAATCCTAAAAAGCCTGCAAGTCATTAAATGAGAGGGGAAATTTTTTTCTTAGATCTGCTCCTGTCGTTGTCCCGTTACGCAAAGGAAGTAAATAAACCTTTCCCAGTTCCCCAAAGAGGAGCACGTCGAATTCAACGGCAATTTTTACTCAACTTTAAAGATATTTAACATTCCATAGGTCGCACGCCCTAAGGTGTCAGAATCGAAAGAAATGGCTGGCAAAAATTCAAATTTGTACCAATTCATTCACTTCAAAGAGCAACAAAGTTTGTTTTTCAATTTGTGGCAATGTGTTGAAATAAAAAAGTGCGAAAAAATCAAATAGGCTAAACTGTGGCCATTATTTTTGTTTGCTTTTTAAATCCAGTTCTACGGTGTTGTTTCTTCACGCCACATTTTAATTTCATAGGAAGCACAGGTTTAATATTGTTCAATCTAGATGACATTTCTATATAACGCGCAAAAAAAATAACAATAGTTTTAAATGGGCAAAAGAATAGTCAGTTCATGAAATGTCAAGTGAAATGTATTGTTTTTTAAAATGAAAATGCTGATAAGTCAACATTCGGTGTACGAGAGAAATAAATGCCTTTCAATTGAAAACATTTTAATTAATCTATTCATGCAATTTACAATTATTTGTGAAATTGATTTTTTTTTTTTTTTCAATTCAAATTACAATACTTCTCATTTTCTCCTCATAAGAAAGGACTGGTTTAGGCCATGTTGAAAGTGGTTTAGTTTGACAATAGGTTTTTTTCTCTTTGTTTATCCCATCCCAGATTCGCCCTATTGAACTGTTACTACGGTTACTACGGATTTTATGAGCCTTTCCTCATTGATGCGAGGAAGGCAAAAAGTATTTTGAAAATGTCAACCGATTTTATGGCAATATTTTCTTATGCCATTTGTGCCCACTCCTGTTTTGACGTTTCTCGTGCTATAATTTGCTGTGATATAACCGCATACACAAATCACAAGCAAATTTGAAGAGATTACCAGAAATTGTGTAAAAATCATGTTATTTCTATTAATTTTAACTTAGTTGTACTTTAAAATAGTGACAAAACGTAACATAAAACTCCAGTTCACAATGCTGCTCAACGTGATCGGCCGCTACAGCGGCCGGCTTGGCGGTCAAAGTTTGCTTCGGATTCCGCGCAATCCACCGACCAGCTGTGTCGCCCGGCTCATCGGTAGCAATCGCAACGCGGACGCCGCACGGAGGCACAAAATCCGCACCACAATCTACTACGTGGCCGCGGCCGGTGTCCTCACGGTTGGGATGAGCTACGCGGCCGTTCCGCTGTACCGGATGTTCTGCCAGGCGTACAGTTACGGCGGCACCACCGGCGTGGGACACGACGCCGAAAAGGTCGAAAGCATGAAACGAGTCCAGGACCGGGTGATTAAAATTCTGTTCAACGCGGACATTGGCGCTTCGATGCGGTGGAACTTTAAGCCTCAGCAGCCGGAAATTAGGGTTGGTTGTTGGAGTATTCTTTGTAGGATTGTACGTTAATCATTGTTTCTCGTTTTAGGTTGTTCCTGGAGAAACGGCACTGGCCTTTTACACGGCCAAGAACCCAACCGATCATCCAGTCATAGGAATTAGTACCTACAATGTGATTCCCTTTGAAGCGGGAGCGTACTTCAACAAAATTCAGTGCTTCTGCTTCGAGGAGCAGCAGCTGAACCCGCACGAGGAGGTGGACATGCCGGTGTTCTTCTACATCGATCCGGAAATAATGGACGATCCCAAGATGGAACTGGTGGATTCGATCACGCTGTCGTACACGTTCTTCGAAGCGAAGGAAGGAGTAAACTTCCAGATGCCAGTGTACGCCACGAAGCATGGTAGCAAATAAAGATTGTTGAATATTTTAAATTATTTAGCTGAATTTGTTTTACTATGAAGGAATTTGCTTTTTTTTGTGACAAAACAATTTATGCTACGAAATTTTGAACCACCATTAGTTTCCACCGGAAATGATCTTTTGTTGTTTTAAATAATTTGTATGGAGATGCATGGTTCTTTGAAAATCTCATCTCACGTTTTGTATTACACCAGAAGATTTTCGGTCGGCGGCTTCGTGACATTTTTGGTGGCCTCAATTGCCAAGATTCCAACTCGGTCCTTGGCGTCTGAAGGCTTGAATGGAATCGGGGGGTTACCAAACCTCTCTTTTCAACACCAAGGACCCCGGGATTCGAAATGACGACCTATTACTAGTCCAACAGGCGAACAGCGGCACCAACGAAGCAATTATACATTATTGACATTAGGGTGGAATCGAGTTATACGATTGAAAATGTTAAAATTCCAATCAGCAACAAATGTTTTGGGTTCATTTAGGTTCCCCAAAAACCTCCCAAAATTTGGGAGCGATTGGTTAAGCCCAGGATAGAGTAATCTACGATCGCATGTATTGCGTGTACGTACACGAAAAAGATTGAGGTTAAATTTTGTCCGGACAGCAAAATCAAATGGTGCGCTAGTGTGTGTACGCGAAACGTCATAAAGCTCTATTGGCACAAAGCGAATAAAAATTGCATGGAAATTACTATAAGGGAAACTAGAATTTCTACATTTTTGACTTTACAACTCCCGAATAAATAATTTTGAACAGTCAAAAAAGAAAAATGAGAGTTTTCTCAAAGTAATTGGGTACTAAAACCCTATGTAAATTGGGTCCTAAAATGAAGCTTAGATTGCTGATATTATTTTTCACAGTGATAAAGCTTATTTTTCTGAGTACAATGACCCTATGTACGACCACAAAGAATTTAAAATGGATTTTTAAATCAATTTTGAAAAATTAACCTCGCGGTCCTTCTTGACAGAAAAGTTCCTACTTGACAGCTCGTTCCAAAGGGACCATAGTTGATCCATCGAAAAAATGTTGTCTTGTCAATATTTTTTTTTTGCATTAAAATGAAAAAAATTGATCAGAAATGGTTTTTAAACGTGTTTTTTACAGTTGTACATAAAAATTGGCATAGGGCTTTAGTACCCAATTTTTATGTACAACGATAAAAAACAAGGTTAAACGCCATTTCTGATCACTTTTTTTTTCATTTTAACGCAAAAAAAATTGACAAGACAACATTTTTTCGATGGATCAACTATGGTCCCCTTGGAACGAACTGTCAAGTAAGACATTTTCTGTCAAGAAGGGCCGTGAAGTATTTTTTTTTTAATTGAATTAAAAATCCATTTTAAATCCTTTGTGGTCGCTTAAAGGGTCATTGTGCTAAGAAAAATAAGCTCTTTCGCTGTAATCAATAATATCAGCAATCTAAGCTTCATTTTAGGACCTAATTGCCATGTAAATTTTATCACGTTGCGCCAATCGTATACATAACTAATCGCTCCCAAATTTCGGGAGGTTATTCCGGTATACCGAACGGATTTTCGACCCTCTTCGCGGATTTTTAACAGGCCGGGTTTCCTCACGGATTTTTGCCTACCTCACCTCACTGACAAGACCGCGCCACGTATCCCAGTGGTAACGATTCCACCTCGTAAGCGGTAGATCCGGGTTCAAATTCCGGCTCGGACCAACACAACTTGTGATCTTTTCCTTTCTGGATTTGATTGCTTAGTTAAGGAAAGGTAGTGTATCGTCACAAACTGGACCTTATGCACCTTAAGAAGACAACTTACAAAACGTTAACATTAACCTTAACATGTTAAAACTAAGTTGATGAATAAACTGTCACTGAATCCGCTTTGAAAATTTCGGCCCCGATACTCTTCACTAGAGAGCCTATATGGAGAGGCGAAATGTCACTCTCAGGGTTCCAATCGAACTGTCAAATCGGGTTTCCAATCGAGCAACAAGATCATGCAAGAACAAGGTCGGAATCAATTTAAAATATTTTTTGAAAACAAAACGAGACTTATAACATATAACTGTTGGTGATAATAATCAGGTAGTTTTTGTTATGTTTGTGCTTGTTCGGTAGAAGAAAAGTGCCAGTACCAAAGAAAAACTACAAGTTTTTCAACCTTAAATTTGAATGACTTTGGTTGTTTAAAATTTCTCCCAGAACATTTCTTTTCCCTATGTAGGTCCCTACTCTTCACGGGTGTTCCACTCAGGAACAGGGAAAGATTTACTTTTAACTTTAACATTTTTACAGATTGTTTTTAGCAAAACTCAGCAATGTAAAGTTTAAATATCTTAAACATTCTTAGCTCCATGCAAAAATGATAAAAAAATCTCATTCATACACGCGATTCTTTCACCAGCCCCCTAATTAGCCAATTTCGGCTTGGCATCAAAGCGGACGCGTGCTACCATAGTGTGAATAACATAATTTGCCGCCGTGACTTAAAAAGGTGCTGCTGCTGCTCCACAAAACACACACACAGAAAAATGCACCACCCAGCGGGTGGCACATTAATTTTCCGCCCCGTGAATTCACAGTCAAAAAGATGTTTGCACCTTTGGTGAGCTGCACCACCACAAACGGGGCACATTCACAGGGTGAGAACACTCCATCCACACACCTGAGAACAGGTGAAAGCATTTTACTCGACACGTTCGCTTAGAGCGTGAACTAAATGCATTTGGGTTGTGTTCTTTTAGGGTGGTTCTAGTTATAATAACATTTTGGATTACTTACAAAAAAAACACATTTTATTATGATATTGTTATGTTATTTTAATAACTTAGTTGTCATAACTTACGTCACTATGAAATATTGTTTGTGTTAATGTTCCAAGAACCCCCTAATTTATAATTTACCAGGTAAAGCTCCTCTTGATTATTCACAGTCTCGCGCTCGTTTTGTTCACAGCCAGGGCCGTAGCCAGGATTTTTGTTCGGGGGGGGGGGGGGGGGGGGGGGTGGGTGCAAAAATTCAAGGAGTATAAAAATCAGCAAATCATTTATACCATCACTTGGTTTGTGGTATAATTATTGAGATGAATTGTAAAATTGTAATGTAATGTATGCAAAAAAGTTTTCGAAGATTTTCATATTAAGTTTTCAATGTTGAAGAAACTCCTTCGTAATTTTTTTTCTCTTTATTTTAACAGCTAGTTTGTGTTAAAGGAGAAGAGAAAGTGTTTTTTTTTACATTTTCTTGAATTGTTTAATTGTAATCCAATTTCGTGAAAAACGTCGCTAAATTTAAAATATACTTAACTTGAATCAAATTTTTGAAAGCAAAATTTTTTTTAAAAGAAATATTGATTTATCTAACCATAAGTATTATGTTTTCTGTATATTATACTGAGAGAAATTTTAAACCATCTGGATTTATATTTTCAGCTGTGTGATAATTGTGATGGTTGATCTAACATTTTTCATTTTTTCTAGCACAACATAAAACTCATAACTGGAATATTTGTTGTTCTTAAAATTTTATTAACAAACATAAACAATGTTTTATTTTAATTGTTCTAAGCTAATGAAGCCATTTCATATTTTGCGAAGCTCCTGGTGCTCTCAAAAATAAATAATTTTAATGAAATACAAAAAAAATATAATCGATGAAATTTCAGCTTCTGAAGTGTCTCCATGGTAATTGGACGACACTATAGGCCTATAATAAATATCTGTTAATAAATAGATTTGAAGAAAAAAATCAGTGCCTGTGTTTAATTTTAATGTGTTAAAAAATTTAGATAAATTTTATTAAATTAATTTTCAACGCCAAAATATTCACTGGAAGAGTTGTTAATAATGCATATGTAATGCATATGTAACCGTTAAAATTTTCCTCGATTGCATCAAACATTAAAACGATTCATGTTTAACTTTAATATTCCGACTAAACGCCATATTTAAATTCATTACTCATTGTATTCTGAAAATTGGTCCAGAATTTGAGCAAAAATAAAATTTTAAAACATGACAAAAAAATTTAATCAGATCTTCATTCTAAAGATATTTTTTTAATAAAATTTAAATCTATCGTTGCAATGCTGCTTATCTTCGAAATTTAAAAAATAAATAAATTAAAAATAAAATTTTCTGATCGAATAAACGGTTAAATTTAAACCAAAGAGTATCAAAAAGACATTATTAAAGATATCCAGAGTCAAAATATTTAAAAGTCTATGAATTCATAGAATTCATTCATTTTTTATCGATAAAAAAAATAAATCCACAGTAAGCTTTAAAGTGCATATTTCGTTAAAACACAAAAATTAACATTATCCAATTTATTGAAAATAGTGTACAAACTGTTTAACAAGTATTTCAATGAAAATGATATAACAGCAACATCAAGCAAAACTTTTATTGTTCTTATCGTGTAAAGACTCAGAACCATTGGAGATTGATCTATTAGTTCCTGAGACACATCTTCTCGAAATAAAATAAAATGTAGGATAAAAATTGTAAATGCGAACACGATTAACAAATTAAAATCTTCAATTCACTTATTTATTTATTTTGAAATAACTATCAAAACTATATTATTTTTAAAATAAGTTTTGATAACCAATATGATTTTACAAGATAAAGGGGAAAAATAATGTAAATTGGCTGTGGTGGTTCTAGAAAAGACTCTCTGAATATTTCTAAGCAAAACAAAAAAAACACACAAATGAAATCCTTTTTTTTCTATTTCTGGGATCTAATCATGTTTAATAATTTAGGATTGTAACCATTTATTAAAATCGATGTTTGTTCAAGCAATATCTTAACTCTGGGAACAAAATCCTGCACATTTTATGGTTTAGAAATTGTATATTTACGAAACCTTGCTAAATTAAAAATAAAGAAAACTTTATGTAAGAATTCATAAATCGATTAGTTTTATCCTGTAAATCTAATCTTAGTCTGCACTAGAATTCAAACATACCAATATTCGAAGCATCAAAAAATAAGATTATTAAATCATAATTTATTGAAAGGATTGAATATTATATTTTGAATATCTTTATTGAAAAATGATAAAAAATGTTTTTTTATAATTTAAGGATTATTTTAGTTGTAATTATTTTATATTTTTTTATGTTTTTGATTTTTTTTCATTTTTGGAATTTCTGATTTTTTTTAAATTATCATGTGTAATTATTATCTTAAATTTTTGTTTTAAAAGTAAAGAATACTTTATGTAAGAATTCTTAAATCGACTAGTTAGGGGGTAGCCCCAAGTAAGCCCAGATTTGGACCATCCTAACCAATGTAATGCTAAAACTACAAGATAAATGAGATGTTACTGAATGGAACAATGTTCAAATCTGCAGCTCAATTTTTAAATATTGGATCCATAATCTACAAAAACTGAGCCCAGCAATGGACAGGCAAATTACTTAGTTTGATCAATCTATTCTTGATTCTCTATCTTGCAAATTATTTCTGGGAAGAGAACACACAATCATTGATTTGAGATTTTTTAAGGTAGTTCTATTTAAAAAAAAATTGGAAAAAAAATTTCGGGGGGGGGGGGGGCTGCAGCCCGGAAGCCCCCCCCCTGGCTACGGGCCTGTTCACAGCCTAGAATTAAACTCATGCACATACACAAACCTACTTATGGACAAAAATCTAGCGCGATGTGTTATGCTTTTAAGGCTGATGTGGAAAATAATGTGGTTTTCCGTGTAATTTGTAAGCGCCTCTATAGATTTTGTATTTGGAAGGCTCGCTGGAAGAGTTTTTTAGTTATCGCGAATAAAGATGTAAAATATTAAAATAGCTAGTTTAAAATCCCTTTTTTTCAAGAACATTTGGCACGTTCCAATACTTCTTCTATAACTCGAATTTACTGAAAACAATTCTTCCAAGAATGGGTTATTTTTTTATAAATATATTTTTTGTTTACATTGAACTTTTTGTGTACTTTTTGAACAACCAAACAAGTTATTTTGCATCATGAGTTTGTCCATACAAGTTTTCATGAAATTGTGACAGCTGTCCATTCAAAAAGGCTATTAATATATTCAAAAATTGTATCATGGGAACAGAATTTCTGAGCAAATTGATGTAATTGACAAAGTTGTAGGACACCTCAAAAAACATATTTACATCTCAAAATTTATCCGATTTTATTAACTCGACTTTTCACCAAAAAAAGAGGATTGTACAAGAAAACCATTAACCTTCTACTGAACAAATTTATGTTTCGAAAAAAAAAATTCCCGTGTTCTGGAGGTCATTTTGAGCTATTTTTGTTCTACGAATAATTTTACTTTTCTTGTTTTGTTTTCAGTAGGTATTTTAATTTATCTTGTTAATTTTATCAATGTTTTTGGTATTATTTAGCGTATTCTACCACCTCTTATCACTACATTTTGCCTTTCTATTTTTTTATGTTTTTATGTTCTGTCACCTTTTCAGTTGTTTGCTTATTCTTCACATAAACAATTAAGAGTTCTTCTTTCCAATTAGATCGAATCCCGTCTAGAGGCGTGGTTGGGTTCTAGAAGGTTAAAAAATAATTCTCGAATATGTTTGACAAAAAATGCCATCTTTTGAGCTATGTCAAAAGTTGGTCAAAATTAATTTGAAAATATTTCCAAAATATGTATTATAACATTTAAAAAGGCCCAAAAAAAAAGAATTTTCAACAATACAGCGATTCCACGTCAAACAGGAAGTATCCATATCAACAGTGCTCCGATTTGGCTCAAATATTGCATGGAAGTTCTTGGCCAAAATAAAAAGACCCGTATTTTTTTATTTGCCGATTGGGGTGCTACTTTACGAAATAGGGTGGTCCAAAAATTGCGTTTTTCGTAAATTTTCACAAAAAAAAAACATTTTTTTAAATCATGCCATTTTTGGATTGTATGCAACAGTGACGAACCGCCCTAATTCTCCATACAAACTTTGGAGAAAAATCGTTCGGCCCTGTCTAACTATTTTTGAAAAAATCCAAGTGCACGTGTTTCTGGGGATTCATGCTTCCCCTCGAGCTTCCCCAGTGTAATTGAATCATGAATTATAAAATCCTTTGCAATATCTGTAATTTATTTTTATTTTTTTTTCTTACTGCCTTAGTTAAAGAAATAATTGTTCCAAAATGGATTATGATGTAACTCACAGCTGAAAGGAACTTCAAAACTCTGTTATGCACTTCAAAATAACTCATTGTATCTTGATTATTCATCAATAAAACCGAATTGAATTGAATTGAATTGAATAATAAAATCGTATCTTTTATTTTCGAACTTTCAACAATTCTGTGACCCACTTTTAGTCAAATTTGAGTTGTTGATTGCTTTTTAGCTTACAAAATTCAAAAAAAGCTTACCGCCATCTTAGATTTAAATTTCTAAATCACTTTACAGCATGTTTGAGATCATATTCAAGCTTAACAATCTAAAACAAGACATCGAAAAAAATTGTGAATTTTTCCGAGGTCTTCAGATAATCGAGACTGGACAGTATTTCCTCGCGGTGCGTCGGAAAATCCCGAGTTTTATGTTAAAAAAATTATGTCTCCGAGTCCTGTTAATGGATATTCGCAATTTTTGGATATATTATGTAAAATATTACAAGTAATCAGGGAAACATATTTTCAGATACGAGCTCTTTGGTCCCGAGACATTCAAATCAGTAAATGAAATGGTCATAGGACCTTTTCAAATATTAAGCTAGTTTTTTTCTAACCTCAACCATTCTATGACACAACATATTTTTCCTTAACCCTCTAGCGCCCATGGTTACTCCAGAGCACCACTAATTTTTGTATTCAAAATTAAATTTATCTGCAACCATGCATATTTTCAACCTGGTTCAACTTGCGTTAGTTTATATAGAGTCTTAGCTTATAGCCATTAAAATTTCATCCAAATCGGTCGATCCAGTTACGAGTAGGGTAGGGTAGTCATCAATGAGACACTTTTGGTTTTCAACTTTCAACGATTTTTCTATTTTTTACATCAGCATGAGCTTTTTGTTGCATTGTAGTCCAACTCAATCCCTATGGAACGTCGAAAGAAATTTGAAGAAATATTAGTTTTCGCCTACGAGTGAAAAAGTATTTTTTGTCCATAATTTACTTTTACACCCCAGAATCAAACATTTATGAATAACTTTTCAAGGGAGCGTCCATAACCAAAGCCACCATTATAGCAGACGTGTATCCAGTAGACACACCTTTCCCCCAAATATGAGCCTGATTGGTTGAAACTACGACTTGTGAGAGCCATTTTATCATTGTTCCCCGTGTCTCATTGATGACTACTCTACCCTAATGGTGAAAATCGTAAAAATCTCGATTTTACTCTGGGCGGGAAGGGGTTAAAAGCCCAACTTTTCTTTTAAAATGTGGCGCTCTAGTATTGGTTTAGCCGTTCCAGCGAAATGATTGTTTGAAAAATGAGATTTTTGCGAATATCGATGAAAAACGCCATTTTTTGGACCACCCGGTTTTCAATAGGAGCACCCTAATCGCCAAACAAAAAAATACGGGTAATATCTGGGTGCTGAATAGTGGTTCGCAAAACGGCCTCAATTTTGAACTGTCAAAGTGGAACCAATTTACCGTTCGCCAAAAGTAGAGAGTATTGTTATCAATCATTAAAAATTGTTTTTTTTTTCAAGAATGATTTTTTTTTTGGCTTTTGAGGACCTGAAGTTGAAGTCAAGAAATCTTTAAAAGTTGAAGGCGAGAACGTCATTTTTTACAATTATGGATTGAAGTTGTTTATGGAGTCGATGCGGTTGTATCCATACAGAAGCTGTCTTAATCTTGATTTGATTCCGTTTGAAAACCTTCAACACACACAATTTTCCAGCAAAAAATATCAAAAAACTAGCCAAAATGAAACACAAACAACTAATTATAAAATAGCTTATTTATCAGTAAGAAAAAAGTCATGCTTGTGCTTGAACAGCTTCCTAATTTGTAACGTGATTCAAAAATCACGTTACGCATTCGCTCTATTCATCACCCAGGGTAATATTATCTTGCCCCTCACTCAGTCGGATGTTGATATAGAAATTAAACTAAATAAAATGATTGAAGAATCACTTTTGGGCCGATTTTCCCAAACGCAGAATAAACTGCCTTTCACATACATTTTATTTTTATCAACATAAATGTGTCAAACTATCAAGTGCAAATCGTCATTCTTATGTAAAATTGTCTGATCTTTACGATAAAAATATTTTCAGATTTTTAAAATCTGACCTAACATTTGAAAACGGCCAAAAATGCTTTTATAGCGGAATTGGGGTTAAATGGACCCTAGATGATTTTTGCGGTGCAAGTGGTTATTTTTACTGTATTTCTGGGACATTTTCACATAAGTTAAGTGCATTTTGGAAGGCCGCATATAGCCTCCGCTCTAAACACAGACCGATTTTCAAGAAAAAATGTGAAAAAATGGGGAATTGGGGCAAAATGGACATGAACCCTTTGCCGTTTCGTGCGGTGGATGAAACCATCACCAATCGATTCCCCGGATTGTTTTACATTAGAAACAGTATTATTCATACCAGGGAACCAGCCGCGTTCAATAAGTCCGATTTTGGGTTCCATTTCGCCCACTGTGCAATGCTGTGAGAATAATTTGATTCGATTCTGATTATCTTGCCCAAGGAGCCCCCAGAAATTGTTTGAGCCCGATCGGGGAAATATTTTTTTCAGTTTAGGCTCTGATAAATCTATTTGAGCTGCAAATCATTCTAAAAGAAACGAAATTTATAACATCAAACGTATTTGTTTCTGTTTCTCATTGCCTGTTGATTCATTTAGTTTTTTTGAAGGATGTTGAAATTTACAAATTTAAATGATTTTTTGTAATTTGGTGATTTGTTTCATAGTTTGAGTCATGAGTAATTCCCATGCGATTTTATACGTTATTTTATTTGCATTTATTGTCAATCAATCGATTTGAATTAATCCTGTGAACCACTTCGCAAACCCCGCTTAATTTACAATCAAACCCGGGATTCATCAAGGATCCCTTTGTCTACCAGTAATGATAAAGAAAGGGGATTTCCTGATTGAGGGGCGGCAGCAAAATGAACCCTTCGGTAAAACTGTGCGATAATCACGAAAGGGTTCAAAGAAGAACAATTGGATGCGCAAACGAGCAGAAGCTTCACTGAAGTAATTATGCTCGCAATTCATGATGGAAAGAATTTATTCGCTTTGAACGCGAATTCGATTTTCTTTGTATCCATTCACAGTAAATGTCCTTTCTGCTATTTATGAACTTTTGATGAAAAAAACTCTATTTTCGCCTCCCATTCAATTGGAAAGCTACTCATCCGCGATGATGCGATGCGTTCTATTTTCGGGGATTCCAAAAATCCATTCCCCAGATTGCGTTTCCCTCAACAAAAAAAAAGTGCCAGCCATTTGACCAACTGTTGCCGCCTCCGGGGAGGAGAGCATTCATATCCTGTTTCCGGCGGAGAGTAATGCAAGCGAAAAAGCGCCGGAACCGGTCTTTGCGTGGCCACCCAGGATGACGATGCAGGAGAGAAAGAAAAAAAAAACCATACCAAACAAACCTGGCCACGGCCTGGCACCATATTGGACACTCACTCTGTGAACGAAAAATCGGCAACAAAACCGGAAAAATTGGGGAAAAACGAACGCGTGCGTTGCAAAAACGGTTTCTGCGCCATCAAAAAGAGTGAGCCTTTTTGCAAATTGAAATTTATTTCCCATCATCCCAAATGCTGAAAGACAATGGACTTTCTGCAGTGAAACTGGTGACCAATGGTCACCATTGTGTCAATCGAATTGATTCGTGGATGCCATTTTGAGCGCTCGCTTTTGTTTGAAATAAATCGTCATTTTACAGTCAACTATTGAGAATTGTGGACAAATATAGTAAATCAAGTATTGAACAATGTAGCTGAATGTGAATTAAATCGGGACAATTTAAAATAAAGTATTTTTTGTAAAGTTTATTTTTACGGTTATGAAACTATCTTAACACAAGGATTTAGATAGATAATAAATTTGGTGTTGAAGACACTAAAATACAGCTTTAGTGCAAAGAAACTTGTTAAAGAGGAGAGGACCTCCGCATCTGGATTGACCTAAAGACCTGATCTAAAAAAACAGTTTTTGAAAACATAGGGGAAATCTACCCATTTTAATCCTAATAAGCGGTCGTGTTTGAATGATGCTGGATAATCTAGAGTCTCCCTTGAATTTTACTAAAACCAAGTACACCAACGAGTAGAGCAAGTTTTTGTGAACATTTCTGTTTATTTTCACTTTCACTAAAAGTTAATATATTTCTTTATCAAGCATTTAACAAAAAAAAAATTCCCTAGGGTATTCTAATCGAGGCGAATGCATTGGGCCACGCCCATTTTTCTAATATCGGCTTAGTTCTTTTTTCTTCTAACACTCTGTCGAGTGTTGCCATTTGCGCTAACAGTTCAAACGAACACTCACGAAAAGTGGCATTTA
Source organism: Culex pipiens pallens (assembly GCF_016801865.2). NCBI lineage: Eukaryota > Metazoa > Arthropoda > Insecta > Diptera > Culicidae > Culex > Culex pipiens. The sequence continues at coordinate 153,127,030 of NC_068938.1, forward strand.
TAGGGAAAGTTTCCTGGCATCGCTGGCTGTGCTGCTGGTGGTGTTGACGGCCAGCCTTTGTTCTTTTTTGCCTTCGTCTCTCGCTCGGTTTTCTTCAGCCTTCGATTGGAATGCAAAGTGAAAATTGAAACGTCAAACGACTTGGCGCGTTTGTTTTTTTGATGGCGCTTGCTAATTTATTACATTTTTCGGGATTATTCTTCAAGTGAGTGCCTTACTCTTCGCTGCTAAGATCCTGACCGCTGAAATTGATTGCCCACATCTTTTATCCCTACTAAATACAAATATTTCTTCCAGAAATCTGCGTCCTCGAGCTGACCAGGGGCTTCTCGCACGCTCGTTCGCAAGGACAGACTATCAGCGCAACTCTCCCGTGAGGTCCATTTCTGACGCTTTTAACGACGCCTACAGGTTTTTCGAATTTCACGAACCCGTGAGCAAGTTCCGCGAAAAGCTGCGCGCCGAGTTCAAGGAGAGGACACGAATTCGTTTAAGTAGAAACTAAAATAACAATTTTTAACGCGTTGTAAATTATGTTTGTATTGTGCTACCTGTAATTGTAATTTATTTTATTTGTAAGAGCATCGAGCAATACCCAACCATTTAGACCATTTAGGTCCGATGGGTTAATAAACAATAAACAATAATAAACAATGATCAAAAGAACATGTTGCCGGTAGTTGGAAGCAATTTCATATCTTAAGCGTCGTGAAAAAGTAAGCGAAAGTGAAAAGTTAATTTTGGCGATATTCATTAAGCGTTTGAGGGATTCTCGTGTGTGTCACTGTGTGTGCCAACAAAATGATGAGAAGTGGTCTCGCAAAATACAAATTATGATCAAAAGTGAATTAAATGTGATCTTTTTGGCCAGTAAGTGGCATACATTTGCGTGCTTACTCGAGGCGGTGCTGTTGCTGGTAAGTTTATAGCCCAAATAGTATTTTTGGAGCTTTAATCGAGCATCAAACTCTCCATATGACGAAGATAGGTGTTTGATTGGAAAGGGTAGATTTCCCCTACTTAATTTTGCTCTAAATAGGAACATTTTTAATTAATTGGTATAAATTTTGTTAAGGTAGTTAGACATTTTGCGTTCGTTTCTTTCTGTGTTAAATTGTTGGAAATTACAGAAATACTTAATGTATTCAAAAACTAAAAAAAAAATCAAAATATTCAAAAAAACCAGCCACTTCAAAAAAATCAAGAAATCCAAATTTCAAAAAATCCAAGAATTTCGAAAAGTTCAAGAAATTTATGTTTTTAGAAAGAATGAAATTCAAAAAACACAGATAATTCAAGAACTTGATGAATAATAATTACGAAACAAAAAAATCAAGAAATTGGTTTGTTATTATCAGAAATTTAATAATAATATGTTTGTTTAAAGTGTGACAAATTCAAGAAGCTCAAAAAGTAGGAAATTTAAAAACTAAAGGAAATTCATGTTTGAAAAATTTCTGACTGTGAAAAATAAAAGAAATAGGGGAAATTCTCGTATGTTTGGCAGGTTAAGCAATCGCTCCTAACTCCATCCAATTTGCTGATTTTCACTATTTAAACAACTAATTTTGCAATACTTTTGGTAGAAACTTGCTTGCTCACTTCTTATTGAGCTATTTATCATTCGATTTCAGTTGAAAACGCTTTTAATTAGCTTTAATTGAATGTCAAAGTTCTGACCTGCCAACATTAGAGGAACGCTGGAATTAGATGCTGTTCCCCTATGTTGTTTAGATGAAAAAAAAAACATTTAAATTTTTTTAAGAGGTGAAAAAAAAAATTCAAGAGCTTCATAATATTCAAAATTAGAAGTTACGAAAACAATTGATAAAAAAAGAAATTAAGTAGTTTAAGTTACTCGAAAAAACTTTTTTTGTTCTCAAGAAACAAAAGAAATTCATTTTTTAGATGTGTAAGAAGTGTAACAAAATCAAAATTTTCAATGAATTCAAAAAAAAAATCCGGAATTGTAAGAAATGGAGAAATGTATGAAATTCAAGAAATTTAGAAAACTGTATGAATTAAAAAAGTTAACGAAATTTAAAAAAATAAGCAAAAAAAAGTGTAAATAAGTTTTTTTTTTCAAAAATTCCTGAAAATCGAAAAAAATGGAAAACCAAGAAATTAAAAAAATTGATCTTATCAAATAAGTGAAATAATTTTTTTTTTAAATATAAGGATCATGAAATTCATGGAATCATTATTTTTATACAAAAAGTTAAAAAAATATATTTACAATATCAGAAGTGTTAGAAGTACAAAAAATCAAGAAATTCATAAAATCATTATTCATGAAGCTTAAGAAATCTTTTTTTAATCAAAGAAACTAAAAAATATTGTTTTAAGAAGTTTTATAAATCAAGAAATTTTAGAATTTAAAGAAGTTCAAGAAATTCGAGGAACATAATAAATGGGTAGAATTAACAGACCGAAAAACGGGGTGACTTTGATAAGTTCGAGATTTTTTCCGCAAAATGAAGAGTACAAATTAAATATGTACGGAATGGCTTGGAATCATACTGACCGTGGTAGAGAAGTGCTCAAAGTACGTCAAGAAGAACTTTTCATAAAATTTTGAAAAGTTTAAAACGTTAGTAAACTATGTATAATTAAGAAAATGTTGATGAAAGGCATTATTTCAAACTTCTCAAAGTGTCATGATCTTCTCAATGAACATGATTTCGAGTCCGAAAATGTAATGCATTTTCGGATTTTCTGGACAATTTTCCACTATGAGAAGGTAAAATAAGTTTGTAAATTATAAATAATGTGCGTTTTAAAAAATCTCAAAATTTATAGACAGTTTCATTTAACCAAATTTCATATAAATTGTGAAAAGATGTGATTCGTGCTTCTAATCAAGTATAAAATGCAATATATATGGGCGTAATGTTCAATGTTTGGCCCTTTTAAAATGTTAGTCCTGATTTAAAAAATTTCAAAATATTTTTTTCGAAAAGATCGGAAAATTTCACGAATGTTTCATGCAAAAACATTGATAATCGGCTGAGATATCGTCATTAGAAAATGATGGGTTATTTTGGTGAGATTAAGAAAACTTCAATTTTCGTGTTTTTTTTTTTCTTAAAGCGGCTCTATCTCAGCAACCCGAGGTCCAATCTTCAATGTCTCTTAGAAAATTTTATAGCAAATTTTCTGAAATTTAAAAAAAAATATTTTTAGAGCTCATGGTCACTATTTTTAAAAAATTGAAAAACTGCAAATATTTCGCTAAAATCAAACTTTTGGTGGCTATATCTTGATAACGGAGCCCTTTATCAAAAAATCTGTAAAGTACTTTTCGATTGCAAATTCAATTTTGCATTAAAAAAATAATGTCAAACTTGTTTTTGCATGAAACTTCGATTTTTTCCAAAAATCACTGTTTTTTCAGAAATTCAAAAGTTACGGAATTGTCCCCTAAAACATATCAAAAAATCTCGAAAATCAATAAATACGTATTTTGAGAAATTGAGTTTTAGTGAAAAAAAAGTTGATGAAAAAATCTGCAATTTTTTTTCCGTCTACTAATTTTTTCTCAAAAGTCCTCACCAATACCTACAACTTTGCCGAAGACACCAAATTGATCAGAAAATTCACTCAAAAGTTACAGCTGTTTGAATATTTACATACCAAATTGTATGGAGACTTGTATGGGTGAACCAATGACGCAAAATAGCTTATTTGGTCATAGGGAAGGCCCCCACAAAGTTTGAGTCAAATAAAAAAATACAATCAATAAAAATGGTCGAAATCGGCCGATTCCGCAGAGAGTTGCTCATTTAACAAATTTCAGGCAAAATTCCAACTATTAAAGAATATTCCCTGAAATGTATATATTTGTCCCGTCAGTGTGCATCAATCGGACCGTGTACTGGACTCACAATCCAGAGGTTGCTGGTTTGAATAAAATAATAAATAATAAATATTTTGTCGAGGATATCTTGAAAATGTTTAAGGAATATAATGTAATTCCTATCATTTCAAAAATGCCGTTTTAATATGTATTTTTGATTTTTCTGAACATGGCTCAAAGAACTATTTAAATAAAAAAGTTCAAGATGGTATGTCAGAGACATAACCGAAAGACATAGGACCAAACAATTTGAATGTGTTGTTGGATTGCTAGTGAAATCTGAAATAAGATTATTTTATTTTGTTTCATAGATTTGTCGGCAAAATTGTCATAAATGTTCTCCCAAGGTGAACCTTCCATGAGGGCACCGGCAACTCCAGGTTGTGGCCACTACGGTCGAAATGTTAATTTTCATGTTCAGTATCAAAAACCATGAATTTTGATACCCATATTGCCACAACTCGTATGGTTCTGTTAAAGACCCTCCGGGCCCCGGGGAAACCTGCTTTGAGATCACCGGTCACTCAAGGTTGTGGCCACTACTGTCGGAATGTCAATTTTCATGTACAGTATCAAAAACCATGAATTTTGATACCAATATTGCCACAACTCGTATGGTTCTGTAAAAAAACCTCCGGGCCCCGAGGGAACCTTCTTTGAGGGCACCGGCCACTCCAGGTTGTGGCCACTACTGTCGAAATGGCCATTATTATGTTCAGTATCAAAAACCATGAATTTTGATACCCATATTGCCACAGCTCGTATGTTTCTGTAAATGTCCCCCCAGGCCCCGAGGGAATCTTCTTTGAGGGCACCGGCCACTCCAGGTTGTGGCCACTACTGTCGAAATGGCCATTATTATGTTCAGTATCAAAAACCATGAATTTTGATACCCATATTGCCACAACTCGTATGTTTCTGTAAATGTCCCCCCAGGCCCCGGGGGAACCTTCTTTGAGGGCACCGGCCACTCCAGGTTGTGGCCACTACTGTCGAAATGGCCATTATTATGTTCAGTATCAAAAACCATGAATTTTGATACCCATATTGCCACAACTCGTATGTTTCTGCAAATGTCCCCCCAGGCCCCGGGGGAACCTTCTTTGAGGGCACCGGCCACTCCAGGTTGTGGCCACTACTGTCGAAATGGCCATTATTATGTTCAGTATCAAAAACCATGAATTTTGATACCCATATTGCCACAACTCGTATGTTTCTGTAAATGTCCCCCCACGCCCCGGGGAACCTTCTTTGAGGGCACCGGCCACTCCAGGTTGTGGCCACTACTGTCGAAATGGCCATTATTATGTTCAGTATCAAAAACCATGAATTTTGATACCCATATTGCCACAACTCGTATGTTTCTGTAAATGTCCCCCAGGCCCCGGGGGAACCTTCTTTGAGGGCACCGGCCACTCCAGGTTGTGGCCACTACTGTCGAAATGGCCATTATTATGTTCAGTATCAAAAACCATGAATTTTGATACCCATACTGCCACAACTCGTATGTTTCTGTAAATGTCCCCCCAGGCCCCGGGGGAACCTTCTTTGAGGGCACCGGCCACTCCAGGTTGTGGCCACTACTGTCGAAATGGCCATTATTATGTTCAGTATCAAAAACCATGAATTTTGATACCCATATTGCCACAACTCGTATGTTTCTGTAAATGTCCCCCCACGCCCCGGGGGAACCTTCTTTGAGGGCACCGGCCACTCCAGGTTGTGGCCACTACTGTCGAAATGGCCATTATTATGTTCAGTATCAAAAACCATGAATTTTGATACCCATATTGCCACAACTCGTATGTTTCTGTAAATGTCCCCCCAGGCCCCGGGGAACCTTCTTTGAGGGCACCGGCCACTCCAGGTTGTGGCCACTACTGTCGAAATGGCCATTATTATGTTCAGTATCAAAAACCATGAATTTTGATACCCATATTGCCACAACTCGTATGTTTCTGTAAATGTCCCCCCACGCCCCGGGGGAACCTTCTTTGAGGGCACCGGCCACTCCAGGTTGTGGCCACTACTGTCGAAATGGCCATTATTATGTTCAGTATCAAAAACCATGAATTTTGATACCCATACTGCCACAACTCGTATGTTTCTGTAAATGTCCCCCCAGGCCCCGGGGGAACCTTCTTTGAGGGCACCGGCCACTCCAGGTTGTGGCCACTACTGTCGAAATGGCCATTATTATGTTCAGTATCAAAAACCATGAATTTTGATACCCATACTGCCACAACTCGTATGTTTCTGTAAATGTCCCCCCAGGCCCCGGGGGAACCTTCTTTGAGGGCACCGGCCACTCCAGGTTGTGGCCACTACTGTCGAAATGGCCATTATTATGTTCAGTATCAAAAACCATGAATTTTGATACCCATACTGCCACAACTCGTATGTTTCTGTAAATGTCCCCCCAGGCCCCGGGGGAACCTTCTTTGAGGGCACCGGCCACTCCAGGTTGTGGCCACTACTGTCGAAATGGCCATTATTATGTTCAGTATCAAAAACCATGAATTTTGATACCCATATTGCCACAACTCGTATGTTTCTGTAAATGTCCCCCCACGCCCCGGGGGAACCTTCTTTGAGGGCACCGGCCACTCCAGGTTGTGGCCACTACTGTCGAAATGGCCATTATTATGTTCAGTATCAAAAACCATGAATTTTGATACCCATACTGCCACAACTCGTATGTTTCTGTAAATGTCCCCCCAGGCCCCGGGGGAACCTTCTTTGAGGGCACCGGCCACTCCAGGTTGTGGCCACTACTGTCGAAATGGCCATTATTATGTTCAGTATCAAAAACCATGAATTTTGATACCCATACTGCCACAACTCGTATGTTTCTGTAAATGTCCCCCCAGGCCCCGGGGGAACCTTCTTTGAGGGCACCGGCCACTCCAGGTTGTGGCCACTACTGTCGAAATGGCCATTATTATGTTCAGTATCAAAAACCATGAATTTTGATACCCATACTGCCACAACTCGTATGTTTCTGTAAATGTCCCCCCAGGCCCCGGGGGAACCTTCTTTGAGGGCACCGGCCACTCCAGGTTGTGGCCACTACTGTCGAAATGGCCATTATTATGTTCAGTATCAAAAACCATGAATTTTGATACCCATACTGCCACAACTCGTATGTTTCTGTAAATGTCCCCCCAGGCCCCGGGGGAACCTTCTTTGAGGGCACCGGCCACTCCAGGTTGTGGCCACTACTGTCGAAATGGCCATTATTATGTTCAGTATCAAAAACCATGAATTTTGATACCCATACTGCCACAACTCGTATGTTTCTGTAAATGTCCCCCCAGGCCCCGGGGGAACCTTCTTTGAGGGCACCGGCCACTCCAGGTTGTGGCCACTACTGTCGAAATGGCCATTATTATGTTCAGTATCAAAAACCATGAATTTTGATACCCATACTGCCACAACTCGTATGTTTCTGTAAATGTCCCCCCAGGCCCCGGGGGAACCTTCTTTGAGGGCACCGGCCACTCCAGGTTGTGGCCACTACTGTCGAAATGGCCATTATTATGTTCAGTATCAAAAACCATGAATTTTGATACCCATACTGCCACAACTCGTATGTTTCTGTAAATGTCCCCCCAGGCCCCGGGGGAACCTTCTTTGAGGGCACCGGCCACTCCAGGTTGTGGCCACTACTGTCGAAATGGCCATTATTATGTTCAGTATCAAAAACCATGAATTTTGATACCCATATTGCCACAACTCGTATGTTTCTGTAAATGTCCCCCCACGCCCCGGGGGAACCTTCTTTGAGGGCACCGGCCACTCCAGGTTGTGGCCACTACTGTCGAAATGGCCATTATTATGTTCAGTATCAAAAACCATGAATTTTGATACCCATACTGCCACAACTCGTATGTTTCTGTAAATGTCCCCCCAGGCCCCGGGGGAACCTTCTTTGAGGGCACCGGCCACTCCAGGTTGTGGCCACTACTGTCGAAATGGCCATTATTATGTTCAGTATCAAAAACCATGAATTTTGATACCCATATTGCCACAACTCGTATGTTTCTGTAAATGTCCCCCCAGGCCCCGGGGGAACCTTCTTTGAGGGCACCGGCCACTCCAGGTTGTGGCCACTACTGTCGAAATGGCCATTATTATGTTCAGTATCAAAAACCATGAATTTTGATACCCATATTGCCACAACTCGTATGTTTCTGTAAATGTCCCCCCACGCCCCGGGGGAACCTTCTTTGAGGGCACCGGCCACTCCAGGTTGTGGCCACTACTGTCGAAATGGCCATTATTATGTTCAGTATCAAAAACCATGAATTTTGATACCCATATTGCCACAACTCGTATGTTTCTGTAAATGTCCCCCCAGGCCCCGGGGGAACCTTCTTTGAGGGCACCGGCCACTCCAGGTTGTGGCCACTACTGTCGAAATGGCCATTATTATGTTCAGTATCAAAAACCATGAATTTTGATACCCATATTGCCACAACTCGTATGTTTCTGTAAATGTCCCCCCAGGCCCCGGGGGAACCTTCTTTGAGGGCACCGGCCACTCCAGGTTGTGGCCACTACTGTCGAAATGGCCATTATTATGTTCAGTATCAAAAACCATGAATTTTGATACCCATATTGCCACAACTCGTATGTTTCTGTAAATGTCCCCCCACGCCCCGGGGGAACCTTCTTTGAGGGCACCGGCCACTCCAGGTTGTGGCCACTACTGTCGAAATGGCCATTATTATGTTCAGTATCAAAAACCATGAATTTTGATACCCATATTGCCACAACTCGTATGTTTCTGTAAATGTCCCCCCAGGCCCCGGGGGAACCTTCTTTGAGGGCACCGGCCACTCCAGGTTGTGGCCACTACTGTCGAAATGGCCATTATTATGTTCAGTATCAAAAACCATGAATTTTGATACCCATATTGCCACAACTCGTATGTTTCTGTAAATGTCCCCCCACGCCCCGGGGGAACCTTCTTTGAGGGCACCGGCCACTCCAGGTTGTGGCCACTACTGTCGAAATGGCCATTATTATGTTCAGTATCAAAAACCATGAATTTTGATACCCATATTGCCACAACTCGTATGTTTCTGTAAATGTCCCCCCAGGCCCCGGGGGAACCTTCTTTGAGGGCACCGGCCACTCCAGGTTGTGGCCACTACTGTCGAAATGGCCATTATTATGTTCAGTATCAAAAACCATGAATTTTGATACCCATATTGCCACAACTCGTATGTTTCTGTAAATGTCCCCCCACGCCCCGGGGGAACCTTCTTTGAGGGCACCGGCCACTCCAGGTTGTGGCCACTACTGTCGAAATGGCCATTATTATGTTCAGTATCAAAAACCATGAATTTTGATACCCATATTGCCACAACTCGTATGTTTCTGTAAATGTCCCCCAGGCCCCGGGGGAACCTTCTTTGAGGGCATCGGCCACTCCTGGTTTTGGCCACAACTGTCGAATTGGCCATTTTTCATGAGAACCGCCGCATCATAGCGACTTCCACGCCGTCCGCTTCGCTCGAATTTCCTCCTTCTGCTGCCGGTGGTTCTTCCTTCTGGTTGCTGGTCCTCTTCTTCTATTGGCCGCTGCTGCTGCTGCTCCGCGCCGGCCCGACGTGCACAGTTCGAGTGCTCGTTCCAAAGTGACTTGCTTTTGCGAAATTTTCTGCTTAAATAGCGGCACAGCCGGAGAACGGTACAAAAGGGGCGCGGTCTCGAATGCATACGCTCGCTCTGATTGGTCATCTGTCCGATTTGTACTGAAAAATTACTCATTTTGATTGCATGTTTTAAGTGCTTTAACTATGTTTAGTCAGACTATCTATGTAGTTAAACAATAGCTGAAGTCTTCTTCTTTCGATTGGTGGTCCAACCATCTGGATTGATTCACAGGGAAAAAAGATATAAGCGTTCAAAATGTCCCCTTTTTTAACGCTTAAAAGTGACGCTTTGGATCGAATTTCTGAACTGGCCCCCCAATATAGTAAGTAAAGACATAGTCCTATGTCAAAAAATCCATTAGTTTTGAACTCATGAGAATGCGTTGCAAGGGTTTTGTATAGGAAGGACGACGGTGTATACGAAACGGAAAAACGTGAGAAATTGTGATCGAAGGTTGTTGCTGTTGTGCTGATTTTCCGGTGACGCAAGATTGTGCTGCAAACGTCGCTTAATCTCTGAGTCTCTAGAGAGGATCGACTCAAATTGGAAGAGCAGCATCATCAAGGAACTTGGTGAGCACTTTCCAATTACATTTTATTTTATTATATATTATATTTGTATTATGTATTTTATATAACACCATACTTGACACACCCTACACAAAACCAAAGCAATCTTAAATCGGAGCGTTTGGTACGGTATGTCCACGCATCCTTCCTCTCCTGTAGATTCTGTGAAATGTGATCCGTTCTCAGAATCCTCTCTGCGGTAAACACAACGCAGTAGGGCTGGCCGCTTTAATTTTTGTAATACATTTTCGGGGGTGTTCTCGGATGTACTGCAACTATTAATAATGACAAGAAAAGTGCTTGGGGCGTAATCTTATCACAAGACTTTCCAGCATGCTTTCATCGGACTGGCTGCGTTTGTGTTAGATTAGAGATTATTAGATAGATAAGTTTTGAACTCATGCAAAAATTTAAAGTTTTGTTAAAAATTGAACTATGCGCAATACAAAAAGAGGTTTAAAGAGGGTTAAGAGGATCAACTCAAAGTCAATGCAAAGAATGAAGCTTTAAAACAAGTGTTTACTTTTAAGGGACATTTTGAGGTGTTGATTTCACCATGAAATTGCAATCGTTCTAATTGCTATGAAATGTGTTTACTTTGAAATAATAAGCTGAATTATGCTTGCAAAACATGTTAAATGCTTTTTAAATATCCTGTGGAGTACCCTTGCTTAAATGTCACTGCCTACTCTCAAGTTTTCCCAAAAAGACCAATTAACGACAAATGGAATTAGTCTACCAGCGGGAGTGAAAACAACAATAACAAAAAAAACGGCACGAATGTCTAATTTCTGAATCGTTTCGCATTCGCAGCGCCACTCGAAAATTAACTAAACGATTTCCCGACCCTGTGTCTCGCGGGAAAACCCCTCTCTCTATCTTTGCTCATCAGGGAGAAAGAATTTCAGGAATGACAATTTTCACACACTCACACACATTTACTGACTTGCTTGATATACACCCACCACACACATGCTGTGCAGAGGGTCCATAATTTAGCCTCGCTGAACCAGAGAGTTTTCCACTCTGTTTTTCTTTGTTGGGACTTTTCTACCCCTTGATGGATTTCAGGCAACGCCGCTCAGAAGGAATCTTCGGGTTTACGCATCAGTCGTTTTTCGGTAGACGACCGAATGTTTGTCACTTCATTTGGCACACATATGGGTTAAGTGCACAAAGTTCGGATTAATTGTATTTTTAGGATTGTAAAACTGCTTGTTATGGTGAAAAATATTGGGTTTATCGAAGTTGAACTCCATGAATTGAATTGAACTCCATGAATCCGGATAAGTTTCGGATAATTTTAACAAAAAAGGTCAAGTTTTTGTTTTATGTATAACATGCTGCCATGCCCGTGTGCTCTTTTGATATATCTAGATAGGAATCCCAGCAAGCTTAGTACAGAAGAGTACACCGGCTTTGAAATGCTCTCTTAGACTGTGACCGGGCGCCTCCTTTGAATTTCATTTTCTTAGAATAAACTCATGGAGACGCTTGGTTTCTTAAACTGATTCCATTGCATTTACCCTAAATTTGCCATTTTTGCCGAACTAACACTTTCTTCTGCCGATAGAAACGGATTGATGGAGCCCAATTCTTATAGAGCAAGGCGTAAAATAAGACATTGGCTTTCAAGTTCTGCTGTGATAACTATCAAAATAGATTAAAGTTCAACATGCCGTAAATTACCCTAAGTGTGGCCAGAATCCATGTGACATGTGATCCTCCTTGGAAGACAAATCAAACGCCGAGGATGGAAAACGTCGGGAACCCAACCCAAGCAATCAGCTGGCGAAGAAAAATATGTGATCATTAACTTTGATCATCGTCCCCATCCTTCTTGTTTTTTTTTTCTCCACTTAACATCCAACAGGAATAAGATGCGAATATTAAGCCGCTGCGGCCGTCGTTTGTCGTGAATCTGTGAGTTGTGACATTTGCGCGTTCTTGACTCGTTAATACGGCGGGCGGGCGCAGGCGGCTGAAACATCAACTGTGACGAGGACGTCGCCATGGCAGAGGAAAATATTTAAAAGAAATTTTCGGCTCATCGCCGTCGATTAGCGGGATCGTTGCCATCGGGTGGGGCCCTGATGGTGGGAGTATTTTGAAGCGATTGCGGGGTTTTCTATGAGTCGTGACAGATGTTTTGGTTCAATTCTCGGAGTAGGTTCTACAGGATGATCCAATGGTTTAATTTTGTCAGGGGAATTTATTTCATTTTATTTGTAGCATAATTCATACAGTTTGGTAATATTTATTACAATGTAGTGTGGGGCACCTTTCACCTCAGTTTGATTCCGTTATCAATTGAAAGAAATTATGCTAAGGGTCATGGTTCGGCTAGTGTAGAAAAAGTTCATAAAAAAAAACTGCAGAGAGAATACTCGAAATAAAACGTTAAAAATGAGTCAACCGATACATCAATCGAAAGATCACCAGAAAAGGTTTCACATGAAGGTAAAAGAAAATCATTATTTTCAACTATCGATTTTCTATGATTTTTGTAACATTGGCCGATCTGTAAACTGTTCCAAATTTGTAGGATGACTGTAATGCATGAAGATTTTAGTGATAGGGGCAGGGGGGCAGAACGGCCCGCCTAAGTAAAATGCGCCAAAAACCATAGAAAAACATACAAATTTATGAATTCAGTGTAGTAGGCTTATGCTTTGGGATGTTCCCTTCAATTTTGTATACTTGGTTGATGTAAATTTTTAGCTTAAAACTATTTTTGAACCACTTTAAAAAAATTTTTTTCGGCTACTTTTCCTGGGTGCGGGGCAGAATGGGCCACCTTAGAAAACAAGCCATTTTGTCTAATAAAACGTTGAAGGGAGATAATAAATGATTAAAGGGACCTTTCTAACATAGTTTCCATGAAGTTAGACCACTTTTATGAAAATAGTCACTTACCAAAACAAACATTTTGGAAAATAGTTTTAATATATTGAAATAAGACACTTTTTTTACAAATAAGCATCAACACAACTAAAAAATCAACTAATGTTGCATTAAACGTGATTTGTGAAGCTACCAGGAGCACTAGCGTGCCCAGGGTGGGGGCAACATGGGGCAGTTGCCCCACCATCCTCGGAAATTTGTTCTAAAATTGGGCAGGGGGTGTCCATAAACGACGAAATTTTCAAAACTCTAATATTTTTGCCCCACCTTCCTTGAGGACCTGGGCACGCTAGTGACCAGGAGTGAAATAATCCATTTAGCTCAAATTTCGTAACTTTTGATTGTTTTTATAAGGCAGGAAAAGGGTGGTCCATTCTGCCCCCAAGTGGATTTTAATTTAACACTTCCACCACCAAGCCTCTAAATGATTTCAAGGTTCCGTTGTTGTTTGATTACCTTCGTAATAGCTTCTGGTAACATTATAAACATTGAACACACTTTTTCAAACAATCTAACTTTCGAGAAAGCTTATTTAAGAATCTCGAAATAAACAGCATTTGCGTGGTTTTGTCAACAAATTTACATTTTTGCTCATAATTCGAAAAATACAATGAATTCAAACGTGGTTTTCGGTGTGGTGGTGTTATTTGAGGTCCTTTATAAGACTTTTGTCTTACTTTATGTTTAAATCCATTCTAAAGCCCAAAACCAAGGGTGGCCCATTCTGCTCCCCTGCCCCTACGTTTTGCTGAACATTTTTGTTTTGTTAACATTTCATTTTAGTCCACGTCAGTGCCGCCAAATAGTCCAAAATGTTGGGGGCATGGTTGATTCCTGAAATCGACGGGGAGGCGTGAAATTTAAATGTGAAAATATCTCGTTTATCATGAATTTTAATAATTTGCATTTTTTTTGCAAAAGTAGATAACGATATAATATGATTAAATTTTGTTAATAGTATCTGGAATCATTTTTAGTTGGAAACAGATAATTTATCTCCAAAATATGTGGAATGTTAATTGGGCAAATTCTTGTATGTTTGGATGGTTAAAGAATCAAATTGAATTCCGTATAATTTAAAAATTCTTCCCATTTTAACAAGTTATTGTAAAAGTTTTGACAGAAACATGCTTGCTCATTTCCCATAAGCTATTGATTGAAAATGCATTTACGGAAAAAAATATAAATTAAATGCCAGAATTTCAACGTTTAAGTTAAAAAAACATTGGAAAATGCATTATACACCCATACAGTTGATATGCAATCATAAAACCTTATGATGGTTTTGTACATTGAAAATTTAACGAAATTCCATAGATGTTTGTATTAATCCAAGCATGCCAAAAAATATTCTTAACGCAGCGGAATACATTCGGTGACAAAGGCTTATAAAATAAATAAAAAAATAAATTATAATTTTAATGAAACCAAGAATTTCAGGAAGCTACGAAGTAAAATTTGAAAAATCCAAGAAACATAATAAATTTTTGAAATTAAATATATCTAGAAAATTAAGAAATTTAAAAAGTTCAAAATAAATGCGGAATTTAACAATTGAAATCTCAATGCATTTGTTAAATGAAACTCTCATTGCTTAGCATAAAAAAATCTAAGAAGGCGATACATTTGTGTTTTTTTTAGATTATTATGTGGAATTGTCATAGATTTTGTTTGAATTAATGAAAACGGTGCGTGGGTCTTCAAAAAATTGTTTTTTTTTTATCAATTGTGTTTTTTTCTGGCTAAAATTGGTTTGATTTTGAAAATAGCAAATGTTTTTGAACATGGATTTTACGATTTTTACAGATTTGGTGTTTCAGTTAAGTTTTAAATATTATTTTTTAAATGCAATTTATTTTTTAAATGCAATTTCAATTTCGATATTTAAAACAAGAATATTTTTCTTTCAAAATTTCTGGGGGCGCAAAATGTATGAGCTGCCCCCCTTGCATAATTTTAAGGGGGAGGGGGGGGGGGTTGGGGGTTTGGCAAAAAAAAAACCCTGCCCCCCCCCCCCCCAGAGTCACCACCACTGGTCCACAGTAATTTGAAATATTTGCATTTTTGTGAAAAAATGTGACGAATTTTTAAAATTCTTCGTTTATTACTATGTTCACATACGGGAAAGCATATGTACCATATTTCATATTACAGAAAATTTATTAAAATTGCTTTTGTGCCCTAATGCAATGTTTGACTCGAAAAAATATTTGATTTATTATAGTGTAACGTAACCGTCAAATTATTAAATTGTGATGTTTTTTTAAATTGTGATTTCTAATCAGCTATCCAACAAAAATATGTTATTGTCCTAGTTTCCATTTCAAAATATCATCAATATCCAGCGATGGAAAAATCTTGAAAAAAAAATCTTTTGAAGCTCATCAAGAGGAAAAATCAGCTCTTCTGTCTCGCGCACGAAAGATCGTTAAAAAGAAATACAAAAAAACATCATTTAGATGTACAATGTTTGTAAACAAAACGAAATAAAAAATCTTCGACTGATTGATTTTCTTCAAAAAGTTCGGAAGCGATTTTCTTTTGCGTGAATCGCTCCTCTCTCTTTCGCGGTTGAAGAAAGTTCTCAAACAAAAAATAAACGTTTGCGATTAATCCATCCCTGTTAAAAACATAATTATTACCAAACTTTGGATTTTCTTGGTTTGGTAGATTGACGTGTTTTATCTGACTTGGAAAATGTTTGTGTTTGAAGAATATTTAGCCTTAAATGTTGGTTTGAA
Source organism: Culex pipiens pallens (assembly GCF_016801865.2). Lineage (NCBI taxonomy): Eukaryota > Metazoa > Arthropoda > Insecta > Diptera > Culicidae > Culex > Culex pipiens. The sequence continues at coordinate 153,142,764 of NC_068938.1, forward strand.
TAGAAAAAAAAAATCTTTGATCATTATGTTATATAAGCATCATCCCTAAAACGTAGTGAAAGTTGTCGTGAGTCGTAAATGGTCGTTATATTAAACGAGACAAATACATATAGTGGAGAATAGCTTAGAAAGGAAATGTCATCACTGTTAAAATGTCAAACGCACTACAAGTTTGGTTTTATTATTTTAATAATTTATTAAACAATTAAAAATATGCTTCACTTTATGTATAAGTTTTCTTGGTTTTCACTTTTTTGCATTTCGATTTTCACCACATTTTCTCGTTATTCTGCTTCTTCTACTTGTTCATCTTATTGTATAATGTTTGCTTCCACGGTTTGTTGTTACCTTGCTATCTTCTTCTGTCTTACACTGTGTTTACTTGTTTTTTTTTCTTTACACATTTACCGAGTTGTTTGTTTTGCTTGTTGTTACCTTACTACTTGCAAGATTATTACAATACATTATGCTCAAATACAATAATAATTTTATAATTCAAAATATTCGTATACAGTCTATGGATCTGTTAAAACCAGATTTCATTCACACAATTTTGCATTTTGCTTTATTCTGTTTCACCTAGCATCGGTTTTTTCTTTTGCTTCGTTCTCGAAAAAAACAAAATAAATATCAGTATAGAGGGGAAATGGTGGCGAGAGGGGGGTTAAGTAGGTAGGGTTGGGGGAAAAATAGCTGCTACCAACAGAAAGTTCAATGAGAGATAAGGGAAATTAAATCGCTCGCGCGCGATAACGACGATAAGAGAGTTTGCTTCTTTGTTTGCGAAGGGTCAATTTCAACAATTATGAATGAGTTTAGCTGCGAATTGTCTCAAGCGACGCGCGAGAGGTGGTTCAACGGAAGGAAAGCAAGAAAGTGGAGAATTTACACAGAAATCAACATTCACATCATCCCTTAATCTTTTTTCGCTCTCTCTTTTTCTTTTGCGAGAGGAAGATCCCATTCACACAGTTTGTCACTATATTTACAATATACTCTCGTCTCTGACTGCTTTTGGGGGGTAAGCATTTTTTTTTCTCTATATATATTCGCATTTGTGTCGGAACCGCCGTCTCTGAGCAATAGTTTAAAATTTCTTGCGTTTTTTTATTTTTGTTTTTTTTTTTACAACAATTACTCGACGTGCCAGTTTCGCTGGCCAGATTCAGCCCCGGAAAAATTAGAAGCAGAAGCGACTTTGGGAACAGCAAAATGAGGCAAAATTGAAGAAACCAACGAGAAAATCCAGAGGCAAATTTATGTCGGCAATTTATCAATTATGGATTTGAGCAGTCGTTATGGTGATTTGGAAGTTATTTCGTCTGTTTTTCCTTTGTCTATACGGGCAATTTCGCTGCTGCTTCCGGAGGGGTTCTCCAATTTTGAGTTTGGGCTCTGCTCTTCTAGAAGTGGACGCGAGGGGTAAGACCGATGCACGGCCAAAATTAGTGTGCGCCCCGAAATAATCAGCCAGAAGCACGGTTTCGCTATTTTCGGGAAATTAAAATCACGTTCTCTAATTGAATAATCACTGTTTTGGGGGAGGTTTCGCGCATAATGATGCGGTTAAGCTTTGGTTAAGTTTTTTTCCTCCGTGGTGAATCTTCGTTTGCTTCATGAAGTTGCTCCCAATCTTGTTGTTTTTCTTTGAGTAAATCTGTCGAAATCACATGTTCCAGCACGTCGAAATCATCATTCTTTCTGGACATACTTTAATTTGAGCAGAGACGACGGTTTGCAAAGTGGATCATCTTGTTGTTTTTAGGCTAGGATTATGATATGTACACACGATTACAGTAGATCTTCTAGTACTATTCAAAAACAGGAAAGTATATAAACAAAAAAGTAGTTTTTTTAAGAGTTAGGGTTGTCCTATGCTGGGCAGGGTAATGCTTTCTTTATACAGTAAGGTGGCGGTTACACGCGTTAAACAATGCTTAAACGTGTACTTTTAGTTATTAAAATCGCTTCATCAACTGAAGTTATGGCAATAAAATCGAAGGTTTTTTTTCTTCTACAAACATGGTTGACAACTCAAAAATAATGGTGTGTGTTTGATGGTTTAAATGCAAATAAGGGGCATGCTTTTGGAAAGATGCATAAAATATCACATTTTCATAAATTTTTATTGTAAAAATGCGCAAAAAACGAAGTGTTGCACCTCTCGGAATTGTTGGGGAGATTACGCAATTCAAACGTCAAATGGCAAGGATTCTATTTTGGAAGGTAGTTGTCGTTTGACAAACTGTCAAAAAACGAAATCACATCAAGGTAAGGTGGATCTTCAGCTGTCAAAAAATCAGCATAAACAGTGGTTTTGAAGTAGCGTTGTTTAGCATGCTAAAAGATCAGCAATTTACATTGCATTCCACCCCTGCTTTTGACAGCTGTTTGCCTTTACCATTGTTTACATTGTTAATGTTAAAGGTATACATCAAATCTGATCTGTCAAAATCATTGATTAAAATAACATCTTGTATGTTCAAGAAGCTTGCCTTAGGTCTGACATCTGACACAAAGTGTCTAAAAAAACAAACTTAAACGGACTTTTGGTCCAAAAATAAACATCAAATGACCATTTCCTACACCTCAAACGTCAAACCGTTACGCTAGTAGCGTAAATTTCCAATCGTTTCGCCCAAATCGATCCAATAAATACGTTCGACTACACTCTCTACATTCCAGGCGGAATTCCCGGAACGTCAACGAATGTAGCGCCGTATCGCTTCCATCAGCATGCCCCTGTTCCGGTGCAAAACAAAACACATAAAAATCAGACTAACAAAACTAAGACATAAACCAGACTGAACCGATCGTCAACATAAAAACTAACCTTTTTTTTTGCGCGGAAAACAAGACGAAAAGAAGATTACAAAAGTTTGCCATCTTAAAACCTGTCACAAACGCGTCTGCTTTATAGCTGCTGCTGAATTCACCTCTCGGTTTTTGGTATCTAGTTTGCCCTAATGCCATTAAACGAGTAAATTAATTCTAATTACGTATAAAAGTTTCATGAAATGCACCTGCAAGAGTGTGTGTGAGTTTTTAATTACTTTTCTGTTTCGCTGATTTTGTTTCTTTGCTTTCGCTCTCTCGCTCATTTTTATTAAATATAATCGTTCTTGTTTTCCGTTGTTCTGCCCGCTTTTTTTGCAATGACAATTTTGCACCGATCCAGCTAATCCGGCTTAATTTAGATTTATGTGAGAGTGTTTGCTCGCAGTCTGATTTATTCCCACCTTTTTTTTGTTAATTGCTTTGGGATGGGGTTTGTTCCGACGCTTTAATTCCGCAGTACCCGAAATTAATGGATTTTGGCAGTGTTTTTTACGGGTTTTGTCTTCTGTGTGCGATTTCGTGGATGATGTTTAAACTATTTGCAGATTTGGAATTGTATTGTCATTTCGGTTTACTACTGGTTGCTGGTGGTGGTTTTAAAAAGTTTGCAGTCACAGTTTTGCGAAACATTCACTACTTTGGAAATGACACAATGTTGGACAGTTAGAAAGATTCATGATAGACTCTTTTTGGTTGGCGTGCCTCACTTGACAGTTTGTCACTTTGTTAAACTCTGTGACGTCAAATCCAATTTCGCACAGACTTCGTCAAAAAAGAATGGATTCAAGTGTCAGATTTGGGTGAAAATTCGCTCAGAATTCAAAGAAAATTGAGTAAAATTCACTGAAATCTGGCATTCGCCTCACTTACTCAACTCTGAGTTAGGTTTCGATAAAATTGGAGTAATTTTGGATTGCCTGGAACTTGAAGTACCTTGACAATGTGGATCACCATTCAGGTAAGCAACTGTCAAACGATGCACGCCGAGTAAAAAATCTCCATTTTGCGTAGTCTAATTTTACACTGCCTACCACATACCAATTATTAAGTTTGAGATGATTTTTTTTCAGATGAGTTCGTCGTCGCGCGATGTTAAAAGCTTGTAGAAAATACCTTCTTCTCACACTTGTTGTATAAAAAACTGTGTTTCTCTCCCGCTGGAGTTTTCGAACGCTCACACGCGTTCGTTTGATTTTTACATTTTGGACTAGAAAGAGAGCGGCTTCATCGTACCTTAAGTGGTTAGAGCTTGTAGTAGGAGCGTTTCTTTGTTTGTTGTTTCGTAAAAAGATGATAGTAAGTATTAGTTTGTTAGTGTTAGAGAGAGACAGTATGGCGACAGGGGGAGGGAGCAGTACGAGTGATTTGACCTAACCTAAAAAAAAACGCATTTTGTAGAAATGTGTGTACAGCTGAGTGTGTGTATGTGTTTGCGCTCTTGACCTACACGGAAATAACGATGACATCTACAGTACACACTCCTTAAAAAATGGACACTGAACCTAGCTCGCTACGAATGATGACTTGCTCTCTATACAGTTACATGTGTATGTGTGTGTGTGTGTCCCTCTCCCTGTTTTCGCGCTTTCGCTTACAGCTGGTCGCTGGCGTTGCTGCTGGCCGGGAACCATCGTGCCGTCGTGGGCCGCGTTGTCAACTATATCGGACCGTAGTCGCTCAGGGCTTGGCCTGGCTGGGGTCCGGGCAGGGTGACAACGACGGAGACGGCACGTGGGTCAACGACCGAGCCGGCGCCGGAACCGGCGGTAAGTGTGGAAGCGCCGCCAATGTCTCCAGGTCATACGTGGCTGAGCGGGGTCTGCTTGAGGACGTGGTGGTGCAGATGGTGATGACTAGTGGACGCCACGCTGCCGATGGTGTGCGTGTAGGGGGTCGCGAGCAGGGATGCTGCTGCGGAGCCGGGCACTCCGATGCCGGACGTCGCGTAGGGCTGTGGAAGTGGGGGGCGGGGCTTAATGAGAACCTGGCCGGCACCGGTAGGGTCGGGCGAGCCGAACAGGCGTCTCCAGAGCCGCCGCCACGACTCGACCGTCTTGCCGGACCAGATCCACACGCCCGAGGTGATGCCCACGGCCAGTGCCATGAAGTACTTGAGCATCAGCACGGAGTAGAGTGGCTTCTGCCGGATGCCGGTTTGTGCCTTGCACGGGCACGTCAGGCCGGTCATCCAGTCCTCGAAGTAGTTGGCTTCGTACAGATGACAGCCGATCACAATCGTTGCTGGGACGGTGTAGAGCACGCTGAAGATTCCTATCCGGATCATGAGCTTCTCCAGCTTGTCTGCTTTGGATCCGGCGCCGATGCCGCCCTGCTGCTTGATGACCGATCGGATCCGGAAGAGGGATACGAAGCCGGCCATCAGGAAGGTCGTTCCAACGAGCAGGTAGACGAAGAGCGGTGCCAGCACGAAGTTCTTGAGGTTTTCAACCGATGTGTTGCCGACGTAGCAGATTCCGGCAACGGGATCGCCGTCAACGGCTGGCCTCAGCAAGACCGATACAGTTTGGACGGTTGGGATTAACCAGGCCGCCAGGTGGAAGTACTGGGAGTGCTTCGAGATGGCTTCGTTGCCCCACTTGAGTCCAGCAGCGAGGAACCAAGTGAACGACAGAATCACCCACCAGATCGAGGAAGCCATGCCGAAGAAGTAGATCATGATGAACACCATCGTGCACGAGCTCTGGCCCATCGCCGGATACTTGATCCCCTTTCCGTCGCACGCGATCTCGTCCTGCCCGAGGAAGAGCCGCGTGAGATATCCACATGACACGATGAAGTAGCACGCCGACAGGAACACGATCGGCCGCTCAGGATACTTGAACCTTTCGGTGTCGATGAGGAACGTGGTGAGTGTCATTAGCGTGCTTATGCCGCAGAGGCCGGACCAGAGCGCGATCCACACCCCGGCGAAGTCCTTTTCCTCCTGGCTGAAGAACGCCCCCCGACACGGGATCGCGCAGTTTAGGACGTCGCCGACCCTTTCGACACTTTGGTTGTTGTGCAGTAGACTTTCCTTCCCCAGGGTCACCAGTGGCTCCCGACACCGGCACATGCACTCTTTTGTTCCCCTTTCCCCTGGGGGATTTTGGCAGTTTTTTGAATTCTTGCCCTTGCATTTGTTGTTGTTCTGCCCAGCGGCAGATCCTCCGTGAGGCTTGCGGGTCGGCTTCTGATGACCTCCACCACCGCCGCCTCCTCCACCTCCTCCCGACGACGAATGACTTCCGTCGTCCTCACTCGGTTGCTCCATGCACAGATTGTCACTATCCCCCGAAACGGGCAAGTTCTCACAAGCCATCCGTTCCGGCCAGCTGAAGCTGTACTGCTGCATGATCGGCGCACACCCAGCTCGTGCCCGCTCACAAACGCTTCTACAAACCGGCAACGGCTTGTGGTAGTCCTCGATGCAAATCGGCGTGTACATCGAGCACAGGAAGAACTTCAAGTCCGGCGAGCACTTAATTTCGACCAACGGCCAAAACTGGTGCACCTCCAGTCCCGCCTCCTCCTGCGTCTCGTGGTTCATCTCGTTCGGAAACGAGGTCAAATTGTACCCGATACCGCGACACATCGGTATCGTAATCTCCTCGCACCGCGAGTGCGGATCCTTCGGGATCGCCGGCAAATGCGGCGCAGGACTGACACCTGCTCCGCCGCCGTAATAGCTACTGTCGGCGCGGGTACTGCACAGCAGTACCAGCACCACCGCCAGCTTACTGAACGCTCCAATCGTCATGTTTGCTGCGCTTCCTAACGTACTTTCGAATCTAATTTTCCAGTTCCGAAAATGAGCCGAAATGTGTGCTGAACCTCTTATGGCGGGTGTGGCGGTGCAAAATTTCAATTAGATTATCTTCATCTCGACGCTGCCGCTGGTCCTGCTCCGGTGTGACACATGTGTGTGTGGCGATGTCCTTTAGTTTGGGCGGACAAATTTAATTCAGCATCAAACTTGTTCACCCCGAAATCAGAGTCGCAAGCTTGTAGAAAGAGTGTGACGACTCTTGACGCGCGGCTCGGGAAAAGTTGGCAGAGTCACACTCTGGGTTCTGGAAAAGAAAAGAGAGAAAAACGAGAGGAAAATGAATATAAATTAAATTATAATTAATATCATATGGTGAGCCGCGCGGAGCGCAGAGAGCAAGAATTTAAATTTAAAACGGAATTATGTTAGACATAAATGAACAAAGTCAGAAACTCCAGCTTTTCATATTATGCAAAAAGTGGTTCCAAACTGTCTGTCGCTTGTCGGAGGAACGGGTTGACAGGGCACAGACGCCGGATGGGGAGAGAGTCATGTTCGGCAACTTGGTCTCCACTTATGGAACTTTTGCGTGGCATTGTGTGCGGTATCGTCGTGTATAAACATATTGCATCGCTCGGCATCCAAAGCAGGAGAATACAGCTTTTCTGGGCGGAAGTTGAGCTGGGAGTTGGGATGCCTTGGTTCGAGTTGTCCGAAAAATCGGTTTCACGGACGTCAACATCAAGGTACCCTTGATGTCACAAAAGGGAGTTTCGTAAGCAGGTAAGTTAGGTTTAAGTTGTGTTTCTGGTCCGAATATCGGTTTCTCAAAAAATGCAGTTCCCAATCACGGACATCAACATCAAGGTACCCTTGATGTCACAAGAGGATGTTTCGAACGCAGGTAAGTTAGGTTTAAGTTGTGTTTCTGATGCTGTCCACAGGTAAGTTCTATCAGTGCTGTCATTCTGTCAGACTGTCAACTGTCAACCAACACGCTTATTCGTAATAAGCCAAACTGTGGGTTATTTCGAATGCATGCTCCAACCATTCGACGCTGTCACGCCAAGGGATACATTCCTTTTAAGGACGCACACCGACCGACATGCAGCAGCCCCATCGCATCAAGAGCAAGTTTTTGGGACGTTTTAAAGTGCTGCTGCTGCTGCCGGGTGCTGGCTTTTTGGGAACAATTTTACTAAATTACGTCCATTAAGGATGCTCCTCGCTCGACAAAGGACATCCCGGAAGATGCTCGGTGACGTCGGCAGGGACGCTTTGATCGATGGTCCAAATTGAATCGAGTGGTTCCTTTTTAATTGAGTTTGCTTGTCTGGAGAGTGGACTGGATAGTTTGTGTGTTTGTGAGGACGATGACAAAGGACATTTTTATTCTAGAATGACAAGATTCCGGTGAAGCTTGCCGTTTGCAAAGTTTATTCCGGAAACTTCGTTAGGGATGCAAAACTAATCTAAACTTGCTACCACTTATTTAAATCGCATGACCTAGGGGGGAAACAAGCAGATTAGTTTCGACGGCAATAAAATTAGACGAAGCTTACCCCAGAGAGAGAGGGTGAAGGCGAGAGGAATTCAACAGAAGGCAATCAACTAGAATAACTTTCCAATTAATCAATCATGCATGAAGCAACTCGACTCGATCCATCGACGAGATTAGTTTGTGGTTGGTACTCAACCGTGCGTCTCCATGGAATCCCTGCTACAGCCAAAACTCGTGCAGAGGATTACTCGAGCCGCAATCGAGATGATTGCTTTCCAGCTCAGAAGAACGCCCCCGGGGGTACGCAATTATCGGGAACCGATTCCAATGGTGCACTTGCACTGTAGAGGAGAGAGAACGCAAATGTTTTGTATAATTTGAGGTTATGAGTTGTAACAACTCAGGGGAACAGGACGAACCTTTGTGCGCTCTGCTTCACGGCAAGGTTATGCTAAATTTATGCTGGCTCATTAGAGAGCTGTACCAGCCGGGCTGAAGGACGATGCAAACAAACACTGATGATCGCTGGCCGGTCGGCCAGGTAATGGCCAGCTTTTTGCTCCAGGACCGGAGACCGGAAAGTAGGTTGAGGATTTGGGGGCGAAGCGCGTTAGTCCTGAATACTGCATGAAATGCTTTAAATTCTACGGGGCTTTGCAGAACTTGGCACTCTGTTGCCGATTGACTGGGGGATTAAACGCATCAATGTTTCGGTTTTGCTACTAATTTGTGGCCAACTCGTAGCGCAGCGGTAATTAAACCCACCTCAGTAACTGATATTGCTGGGTTGGGATATTTTAAACACTTCAACTCTGCTACCGCGGTTTGGTGTTTTGCTGCATTTTCGCCAACTCTCGACTCCAGATGCACTTCTTCTCCGTCGAAGTTGGCCACTTTTCCACACTTGTACGGCTTCCGACTAAGGAAAACAAACACCGGCCAGACAGCGCAGCATAAGAAGAGGTGTTAAAATTAGCCAACAATCCGCTCAGCAAGAAACACATTTCAACCGGTTCCCACCTTGAGAGTTGCCCAAGTTGCTACCTTTCGGTTCTGAGATCAAATTTCGCCATAATGAAACCGTTTGGTGTGATTCGGTCGTGTTTTTCGCACCGTTGGAGGCTCGGTTGACTGATGAGGGGTGCCACTTGGGGATGACATTTCCAAGAAATTGACGCCACTTCCCTGTCACGGACGTCAGAGTCTGATATCCTTACAAAACTTTAGTATTGTTTATAACGCAGGTAAGTTAGAATAAACATGTGTTGCACTTCCCGAACAAGGACGTCGAAGTCAAGGGAGTCAGGTTCTTAGTAAACCAAATAGCAATAAGGTAAGTACTGTATGTTTTGTGTATTAATTAAGCTGTACAAACAGGTAAGTACTATTTAAGTTAAGCTGTCAATCTGTCATCAGTCAACTGTCAATCTGTCACTAGCCTGTCATTCTTGGCAAACATTACGTTTGCTGTTTCGCACAATGCTGTTCCGAGCGTTGCAACACAGCAAAACCTAATGTTTCCCCAGTTTGTCGGTATGCTCCACAACAACAATAAACAGGACGACCCCGTCGTCGAGTATTTCACGCTTCCGCGCCAAGAGTTGAACCATTAACGGTGTGCAGCTCGACATGTGCTCTTCAAACTACATCCACCGACCACGCGTACGTACTCTACTTGGCCGAGTTCACCGTTCTCAAGCTTTCTCCATCGACTTCGCCGGTGTAATTACTTAAACATTTTGTGTTTTTTTTTCTTCTTCATAGTTTTCTTTCGAGCACGGTAAGGTGCATCTGGAAGCATAATTTCGATTTCTAGCGCTCAGCACGTGCAGTGGGAAATGTTTTCCCTCCCCAAACATGTGCGTCGAGTGCGCGCGATGGCGTAAGACCTGTCAAGATACGCTGCGCGATACAGACAGCGGGAGTCGTCGAAGAATGCACAGCTCGAAGCTTGAGATAAAAATAGTTCACAGATAATAAAAGTTTATGCCTGCCCAGCGCTAGCTGGGTAGTGTGTGTTACCATTAATTCCCGTACACATAAAATTACAGGGGTTTGTGGCTTAGCTTAGAACTAGCACTATAGAGCGTGAGGGTAGATCACATTGCAGTGTTTTACGTCTTTTTGAACTGCGTGACGCAAATTGGACCATTGGTCATCATTGCTGGCATTGTCCCAGTTGACTCCCGGTGTTTACGACCTGAATGAATTGAGCCATTTGCTCATAATTTCATAGCCCTCGAGTTATCCAACTCGTGCGATCACAGCTCGTATTTTTTTTTCGGAGAGCCTGAGCCATTATCGCTTTATAGACTGACGAGCGCGCGCGTGTAACAGAAAACCCCTTCATTCAGTCGGAGTCCCCTCTTCATCAATGAGCGCTGCATCGGTACTGAACTCACACGAAGTCGTCAACCAGTAGGGGAAGCATCTCGCACCACACAACGCTCTGGCAGTTAATAAGGAAGCAAGATATCGTTGAATGAGAAATTAATTACTCAATAAAAAGCGAAACTTTAGAGCCGAGTCCAGCCCTTCGAATTCGTCTATGGACGGAGTTCGCCACAGACCAGACGAAACCCGGACGGGAGCCATGGGTGTGAAGTTGATTGACCGCTTGGTTGAGTGTGAAAATCGATGTTACACCACACACCACAGCAGCAACCGGGATTCAACAACCTTCCAAGACGTTCCCGTTGAGGTCGTCAAGTATGCGAAACGGACGGAGGAAGCGAAGAAGTGGCGCAGAGCGCGCTCGTCGAGGCGTGAAATTATTTGGACTACCTCTTGGCCAACGCCGTCTTCAACGGCAGTGACAGCGTTTGACTTCGAAACGTAAAAAAAAAAAACTGTGGACACTCGAGAGTTGCTGCTCCCCAAAAGTGCCAATAAAGAGATATTGAATTACCTTATACTCTCCGCTGCGCGGTCGTTTCGACTTTGGTCAGAGCAGACGACGAGAGGCCACTTGGTCAAGTTGGCGTTCTCGTGGCGGAGATAAGCCTCTCCGAGTGTCCGGCGAGGTGTCAAGAGGGAGGGGAAGTGGAAGCTTGAAGTTCGACAAAATGAACGAGCTAACGGAGCGTTTCTCTATCACGGACGTCGACATTGAGTGAGTCAAGGTTGTTTCGCAATGAGTTTGTAAACAGGTAAGTGTTTTAGTTTTTAGATTGTTTCTCAATTATGGACGTAGGAGTCTAGGGAGTCCTTCGTGATTTTCCTATAAGATGAATGCAGGTAAGTGTGAACAAGTGAGATCCAGAATTGCAGTTGAACTATTAAAAGGTAAGTGTGATTCTGTCAACAGTCAATCTGTCAACCATCAAGTTGAACAGCTTGCTGTGAGTGGATCTAGATCCAACTCAGATCAAGCTGTTCCGCAAGAGCATCGAGACTGTCACCTCCACACAGTCCACGCTCGATCCATCCAAGGCTAGTTGGCTGTCGTTGCTTACTGTTCAAACAGCTTCTTTTTATTACTTGTCATCGCTGCGGTATTAACGCAACCGCTAACGGATCAAATATTTACCATCCAATAAATTGATATTTGCACGCTGCATTACAGATAATCGACTCAAGTAGCGACGCGGCCACCGTGTACTCCAAGTTTGTACGCGCGGACATCTTGAGACACATCCGGACGCGCGCAGTCTTCTTGGCACAGTTGGACACAGTTCCTGCCCTCCTTGCAAGATCAACAAGAGTGAAAAGCTGTTTGCGTGCACTGCTGGATAAACACTATTAAAATCTTAATTTTCATAAAACAATCATAACAAACAGACAGGCACGGCAGCCTGCCAGTCAGTCAGATATCTCGCGCCGGAAATGGGAAATTTTTATCCATTTCCGAAGTGCTCACGCGAGAGAGACGTCTGGGAGTCGGCACAGCGTGGCTTCGAGGGCCTACTGGAGAACGTCTTATTGACGAGTGGTGCCAAGCACGGGGGCAGGGGCCGAAAAATTGATTGACTTTTAGGATTAAATTACGAAACGAGGGGTACCGCCACATGTCGATTTTGGCACTTGGTGCTTCTTCTTTCTGCCAAGAAGTACTGTGGTATTAGGGGAAAATCCATATTTGTCACACTTTTCAACCTTCATCAAGTTGACACCAAGTCAAGAGGGGGGTGTCGCGTAGACTGCCACTACAAAGTGGAACGTAGGAGGTCGGAAAATTAATTGAAAATGCATTTTCAGTCATCACTTTCGCCTTCTTGCCATGGGACATTTGACAGCCGGCTTCGTTCCTTATAAAAAGCCCATATTTCGGTGTCAAATATCGCGTCGCTGTGTGCAAATAGAGTGAACTTAAACAAGCGACACCCTCATAATTTTTTAGGTGAAAGACAGTGGAAGGAAATAAATCTTTATGAGCGGATTTCTTTGGGGGGACCGCCGAGCAGTTTCGGAGGCAGTGCAGCGGCATCTAACGCCTCCGAACGCAAACACAACGGAGACAAACTGAGAGCTGTGACGGCGACGACGACGATGATGGTTGAGGTGTGACTTGTCGGTAATAATAACGCTATTAATATTTTTTTAGGGGGACATAAAAATTACGCACTACATGGAGGAGAAAATTTCTGCCGTGGGATCATTAGCGTCAAGTGGCACTTATTGGTGCCGTAAATAATGCTAGAGGCGAACACCGAAGCAGGGGGAGCTCCTTTTGATGTTGGTTAGTATTGGTGGCACGTTGCGCCCTGACAGCAAGAAAATATTTTTTGGAGCACTTCTCAATCACGGACGTCAAGAACTAGGTAGTCATCGAGATTTGCTGTAAAATGTATACTGGTAAGTACACTTAGTTATAAGGTTCCTGATATTGAAGCAGAATTGAAACAGGTAAGTTATGAGTGCTGTCAATCTGTCAAACTGTCAACTAGTAAACTCAGTCGAAACAATGTTTGAGGTTCCTTTAGACAATGTTTCGCCTGAGCCTCCAAAATAATCTGCATTTTTGCGGTTAGTCTACGACTGCCTCTAAATTCAGACTATTGGGACGCAAAGAGCTGCTCCACACTGTCTCAACCGTACACTTTGACACGAGAGAGAGTTCAAGTATGCGTCTGTATTAGTTTGTCACGTTTCGTCAGAGCGGGAGCTCGCGCGCCCGTTGATAGTTTGTGACAGATTTTATGGCCCCACTAAAGCTACTACTACTCCCGGGTGAGATATGGACGAGTAGTGTAATTAAAGCCAGGGTGCGTGGGAATGTAGTATACGTGCTGCGTCGGGTCGAATTGACAGTTTTGACAGGGATATAACCTCGGAGCCGTGGTGACGACAATTACGCGGCTATTAAAGATCCCTCCGTGTTGTGAATGAAACGTTGCTCGGCACGTCACTAATGTCTTTATAGCTTTCGAAATATCAATAAACGTTGCCGGGAACGGGTTAAATTTTACCCATAAAGGCTCCAAATGGCTTCGCTTTAAAATCTGTGGTCCCCCTACTCCCGGGTAATATAAATACCGCTAACGGCACCCTAAATCAAAAAGCAACCCTCATTACCCATCCGGAGCGGAACGGCTGATTGCGCGCGTCCCTAACATTATCCAATTGACCCAGTTTGGGAGTCCCGACCAAGGAGTTCCGCCAGGATAACGCCGAGGCCATATGTTGCTCGAAAATACCGAGAAGAACGTAATTACCGCCATAACCGTACAGCTATGTGTAATATTTAGACTCTCACTTTCACGTACGAACGCCGGGAATTTTATTGTTTCCCGCTACACCGACTTGCAGAGATATTACTTTCCCCTCGCCGAGGAGCCTCTCGTGTTACACCGATCTATATTTACATACACGATGGGTCATAAACGTGGCACAGCTCGGTACCGGATATCTCCTCCAAATCATCATCATCATATTTTACTAGCGTGGCAACACCACCCCTGACTGTGTACTACAACAACGGTGTGGTATGTTCCACACGTGTTGGACCCCGTAATAGTGGTATTGCACGCACCCCACATCAGACTCGGCTCTGGGAAGCATAAATTGTTTTATTTGGCAATTAAAATACAATTAACCGTGTGTGCTTGTGAATGGTTTGATTTCGAAAGGGAGGGAGGGTCCACCGTGGTTGCACGAAACTGCACACCACATGTGATTACCGGAACGGGCAGGCTTAAAATAGAACCTGTCCGGCCGGCGAGACCGGTAATTTAAAGGGGGCGTCTTGCACCGGAAGGAAATGTAAACAAACCAGGTCCAGACGCACTCTGAACGATGCACTCGTGACACATGGTTAGCCAGCATCGAATTCTCACGGGAGGACTTCCTGATCACGGATGTCGAATGCGAGGTACCTTTCAGTGTAGTTGCTACCAATTCGTCAATCTGTCAATCTGTCAATCTGTCAATCTGTCAATCTGTCAATCTGTCAATCTGTCAATCTGTCAATCTGTCAATCTGTCAATCTGTCAATCTGTCAATCTGTCAATCTGTCAAACTTGCAACATTTTGCATTCCCTTAAATTTTAGCAAATTTGAGTTGCGATTAACAACCACTTTGAGTTGTTAGTTTGTCTTGACAGACGTATTGTAAGCAACGCTGCTAAGCAACTTTGCTCTAAGTGCTACTGCAAGCACCGTTTCTATACCAATTGATCGAGCCAAGGTAATTGTCAGCTATCCAATCCGAACTGTCAATATTGATCACCCAACGGTGTCACGTATCTCGTCTCGCGAAGGTGCCGTGGCGTATTTGCCAAAAAAAGCTGGCAACCCCCGAAATCTCCCCGGGTCCAGACCCAGGAGTGTTAACGAGTGCTAACAAGCCGTGCCAAATGTGTAAATTTTCAAGCTCCCGGAACATTCCAATTGACAGGTTTCGCGCGCGTAATCGCTCGATTACTGCGCCGCTAGTGTGCGTGAGCGACCCGTCAAACCAGATTCGTCTGCGGCGCGTACGTGCGGGGGTCTCCCAGCGAGCGAAATTTATTGCTTCGCACTTGGCTTCACTCGAAAACTGGCAAATTTATATAAATTGAACTACACGAACCGAAGGTTGCAGTGCGTGCGACCTGTTTCGGGCTCAATTAAACTTTCGAGCTTGCGTGTCCTGACTCCGGAATGCTGCTGCCCTAAAATAAGGCATTAAATCTTCATAAATATTTTGACACTTTTGACACGGCGCGATAGAGCCCGGTAGCTGCACGATGATGGGCGTGACGGAGAAATTAATTGATATTTCATTGAGGCAATTCGAGCCAATTTGATGGGCGCAACAACAACAGTGTAGCGGCGGTAACCTCAAAACGTCACTTGCGCTGGAAATAGCGAGTTTGAGTTTCCCGATCACGGACGTCGACGTCAAGGGAGTTGCAAGGAGACGTTGAAGTGTTTTGAAAGCAGGTAAGTTGGTGCAAGTGTGTTGAATGCAGGTAAGTTGGAGTGGACTTCCCGATCACGGACGTCGACATTAAGGGAGTCACGAGGCGATCAAGAGAGTTGAAGTGTTTTGGATGCAGGTAAGTCAGTGCAGGTGTGTAAAATGCTGGTAAGTTCGGATCAATACTGGTAAGTTGGTGCAAATCTGTCAATCTGTCAACTGTCAAGTAGATCAACTTGAATATGCACGACTTCCCATCGAACAATTCGTGTCGATTTCTAAATCTAGCGTCAAGTTCTATTTTCCATACAAAAGCATCCAGCGCGCTGCTGACTGCGGAGAATCGAAAATAGAATTTGATGTATACCAAATGTGCTGTTTTGCGCCCGATAAACGAGCTCGTGTGCGCGTTCAGCTCGCAGCATGAGCGCTTGCGCTGGGTATGCTGTGAAGAGTGTTGATAAACCATATATATTGAATAAATTTCCATCTAGATTGCATGATATTTTCCACAACCCGTTTTCCGCGCGCCGGCTGTCCCGACTCGAAAGTCGGGGTAATGTTGGCAAACAAAGAGCGGTGGCACATGTACCGAGACCTCGCCTCCGGCAAGCTGACGGTGACCCTGTGGATCCATAAGACTGCGCGTGAGATATGCGAAAACTTTCGTCCCAAGTTGGGAAGATTTCTCACCACCACCGTATTGTCAGTCAAAGCTAATCAAAAGTCAGCTACTTTGCATACAAGGGATGGCTCTCTCTAAATCTATTCGCAAGCGTTGTAGTCGTCGTCGTGATAGAGACACAAAGGCTTGTTAGGAGCTTTAGATATGCACACTACCGATGCTGATAGCGGCTAGTGTGTGTGGCATTTTATGCATATAAATTGGGGGCATCACAACAGTTTGAACTCGCACGTATACGCCACAGTAGGACAAATATTGACATCAAAGAGCTGTTGTTTTCGGAGGTGATACCGCGCGGTGGACCCACAGCGTGTTCGAGAGTAAATACGCTGCAGTGGAACATTAGTCATGTACTCCACACACAAAAAACAGGTTCCTCAAACATTTGTCCCCAAGAAAGTGACGCATATTTTAGGCCCAGCAAGTCGCATCTTGCAGCTGCTGATTGAAACATCCAAAAATAAAGCCTTTCCACCAGATCTTCACCTAATCATTCTTTCGTCGAGATTGGACGCCTACGCCGTCGTTTTGCATGCTTGCCGGATGTGTGTGTGTGTTTACACATAATGGTTCCAGCGATTAATAATAATTTTAATCTTAGAGCCCGGAATGCCCCAGGGAGCGATCTGTTGTGGTAGCGTGAAGACGCGAGAAAATTACGACCCGCTGTCAGCGGCTTCTCCGGTAGCACCTTGAACTGAATCTTGCTGCGTGCCATCCTGTGTGAAGAGTCGTCACATCGGCACGTGTCGTGCTTGTGTTTTAGTGGTACTAAATTAGACACGCGAAGTAATCAAACTTTTTAACGTTTTGGAGCGTTTCCCGATCACGGACGTCGACATCAAGGGAGTCGCGGGGCTCTCATAAGTGTTTTGAATGCAGGTAAGTTGGTGGAAGTGTGTTGAATACAGGTAAGTTGGAGTGGACTCCCCAATTACGGATGTCAACAGCAAGGGAGTCGCGAGGTGCTCATAAGAGTTGAAGTGTTTTGAATGCAGGTAAGTTAGTGCAAGTGTGTTAAAAGCAGGTAAGTTGGTGCAAGTGAGTTCAATACCGGTAAGTTGGTGCATCTGGAAAACCTGTAAGATTTGTAGTGATTGTAGGTGTAACTAACGTAGGTCAGTAACTGTCAATCTGTCAATAGGAACGAACTCTATGAAGAAGGTCAACCCCTCTACTCAGAGTTCTGTTCACCATCTCTATGATATTGTAGTGGTTCCATAATCCACCGCAACTCTGTTGTGTTAATGCACTTCAACCATGCTGCGACGACGACTGCCGGAATAAATCCGCACACTGTTTATTCAGCTCTAATTTCTTTAACACTTTTCTCATTTTTGCTTTGAAATTTGATCTTTTTTCCAGACAAACATACAGCAGACAGCAGCAGTGGCAAAAAAACGAACGAACAAACTAATGCTGCCGCCAGGATGAACTTTCCGGTGCGCGGCAGAGCACGAAACCCTCAAGTGGTGTGAGTGTGCAATACCGGGGTGAAAAACCACTTGATCCTTGGCTAGAGCCGGAGCGAAACCCCGACGGTACATAGCTGCGGTTCGCCTCTCATCTCTGCGGTCTCCGGGATCTCTCTGGGTAGAATAAATACACAAAACAAGCGCTGCAGTTGTACGGCGAGCAGCAGCAAAAAAGAAATCTCATTTTGCTATTTAATCTCATCTCGCTTCTGTTGTTGTTCGTCCGCAGCTTCTACCCCACCTCCGAGGCGTCCAAACCGCTTTGGTTCTCCATTAAAGTGATGGCTCAGAGGACTCCCCCCGTTCCAACCTTCGGTTGACTCACTCGGAGTTGACGGGACCAAACACCTCCTCACACTGCTGGCGTGCGACATTCGAGAACTCTTCTTCGTCCTGGTCGTGTTCCAGAACAACCCCAAACGGTTGTTCTTCATACGGAGACTGTGTGTCATGGAGATTATGCCGGGGCCCGGGCGTGCCTTTCGGCGTGTGCACTTTTCCCACTTCTCCTCGATTATGGCTTTTTATATCATTCGCCAGGTCCCCCCCCCCTCGCTCCGCTGTGAGTAGTGCAATGTCGTGGTAGTTTACGATGTGGCTAAATTAAAAGTTCCCAAAGGGCATCGCCACAGGTGCCCCGGGAGTAGGTTGGTGGAAGCAGAGCGGTGCTGAACATAATTTGCGGATAATGAACATTACATGCGATGCTGCAAGACGTAGAGATCGGTGACGTATTGGGCACAGAGAATGGCACACACATACGAGCACTGATGGAGAGATTCGTCCTGAAGTGCTGCGGGAACAATACCGGGCCAAGGGAGGTGTCGAAAGACAAAAGGATTGCGTATTGCCGGCGAGGGCTTCTCCGTTTTTCATTTTGTGGATTAATGTCGGCACTCTTTTTATATGTTTTATTCTCGACAACAATCGCCCGAGAGGGGTTGCAGGACGAGGACCAAGTCAGGAGCTGTTTGCTGTGCCACTTTGCTAAGTTGATGCACATAGCTCGAGGCACAACTGAAAGATTGTGTAGGAAGCATTATCAGGGGACGTGACCTTTGACAAAGAGTGCATTTCTCTAACAAGGACGTCAATGTGGAAGTTCTGCAACTTATAGGAAAGTGAGTGATTATCCATCTGTCAAACTGTCAAACACAACCAACTCAACTTCAACCCTGCCCATCGCATAGGTCATGGCTCGTTGGTGGCTTATGATACGGCGAAGATTTCGCATATACGGCCAGGGCCCTTCGAGATGGTTGTCACGATTCGCAACCACCACCACAAACCACCGCCAGGCGCGTGTGTAAGCCCCAAACGAGTTAACGAGGTCATGAAATTGATTACGCCGCTATTATGCTACCGGCAGCAGCGACACCATTGGAGGAGGAGGAGGTCGTAGCACAGCATCATCAATGAAGAAGCATAATGGCGCAAAAAGGAAGACCCGAGCTCCTTTGTCGGCACGTCCTGGCGTGCACACACAAAGGGATCAGACGAAGAAAATCGCCTGAAAACGGTAAGACAACAGCGGAGCGGAACTCTGAGGTTCGAAAGAGCAATCGCAGAAATCTTTTGTTTGGCTAGCGTCGTGAACTTTGGTCGGCGGCGGCACCGTAGCAAGAAAGGTTGCGCTTCCCGATCACGGACGTCGACTTTAAGGTAGCACTGAGATGTAGTTGAAATTTGAAGTGGTTTGCAGGCAGGTAAGTCAATGTTAGTGCATCAACAGGTAAGTGTTTCAAGTGTCATTCTGTCAACTCTGTCAATCTGTCACAACTGTCAATAGGAATAGGTCAACTGTCCTCAGGATGGTGACCCCTTTTTAGGTTTGTTCGGTCATGTTTGTCATGGTAGGTTAGGACAATTTACGACGTTCAATCAACCCGAAAGCCTACGCAGAGCGGTGTGATTCTACGCCTATAGGGTCTCATACACAGCGCAAACAAGTCGCTCGTTGAGCAAACATCGTCGGGAACCGGAGTAACCCACAGGCTCCCCAGTTGGACCACTTTTTCTCGCTCCCCACCAGAGATAGCGCTTCTGCTAAAGCTTGCGGTGAAGGTAATTTATTCTAACATGCTTCATTTCTGTCCTCATTTATTTCCCCCGAGCCTGCTTGCCAGGGTCCCCAGAATTGCGCACCCGGTCTTCGGGACGGGACAAACAACGGAAACCCGATTCCCGAGAAGGGGCCCACTCTTTGCGCGCTCGCGCGCGCTCTCCCATCCGAAACCAGTGTAAGTAAATAAGCAAATGAATAAATTTTAATTATTTATGACAAGTCAAACAAACACTGGACGGTCGCGGAGGAGAGGCACGCACGTTGCACCAAGGTTCCTCCGCGAACCTTCCTGCACCTCATTTGTCACACGCAGCGCGGACCCAAAGTGGACATTGGTCGCGCAAAAAACAGATCTTCCACCTCGATCTTGTTTATTTTGCATTTTTAATGTCGGACGTTCGCCAACTTTTGCTGGAAGAGAAGAGGGTCTCCAAGAAGCAGTACAAGAACATGTCGCAGCGCTGCGCGTTGCAAGCTCCGGAGAGTCCGGAACAAGTGCGATGCGATAATGACCGCGCGGTCGTCGTGGCAAATTTATGGCCATCTCCACGTCAGATTCGCGCGAATCTTGTGCGAGCGCAGCAAGAAACTGCATTATTTTATTAGCGGTATCAATTTCATAAATAAGGTGGACGTCCAGTGTGTCCACCTTGACTTGGGGAGCGGAGTTCAAACTGCTTTGTTCGGGAAGGTTTGTTGCTAGCATTTCCCAATCACGGACGTCGACATCAAGGGAGTTCGGTGAAGCAATTGAAATGTGAAGTGGTTGCAGGTTAGTTGGTGTAAGTGTATCAAAAGGTAAGTACGTCTACTGTCATCTGTCAAACTGTCAATTTGTCAATCTAAAATTGAAGGAGTTAGTTAGGTCGTTATACGGATTGCAATATCCGTGCATTCCCATAGCTCACAATCCTGTAGCGTAAGTCAAGAATTCCATATGGGACAATCCAAACCCATTCATGTCCACTGACTCACAACAATGTGTGTACCACAGAGCAAAAACTCGATATCAATTCCCCCCCCCCAGCCTACATTCTTTCCCCTCCATCTTCACCGAATAAGTAAACATCATATTTTATAAAATATGATGATGATTATTGTTGCAGAAACACTCCTGTCTCCCGGGGGCACCAGCAGTTCTTCGAAAGCGACTGTGTGGGTCGACAAGACTCGGTCGTAACACAAAACCCTGAACTCGAGACGTACGCGGGAGAGGCCGAAGGACGCCAAAGGAAGCAGAATCAATTGAATTTTGCTTCACTCCTCGTTTCATTTGTAGCATGTAGGAGGACGCAGCAAGACGGTTGAGAAAACATACCCCCGGTCGCTTGCTGGTTTCCTCAGAACTCGAGAGGACACTCTGCGTGCAATATGCAGGCAGGCAGGCAGGCAGCGTTATCTTCCCGGCTGCATCTTGGACCATGTCGACTCCAGTTGGGAACACTCTCTCGCCTGGGAAGGCAACATATTTTTCGGTGTCTTTTTCATAATTTTCTCAACTCAACCTTTTTCTTGAAGGAGGAGGAGGAGGAGCAGGACTGGTTGCAGCTTTGGTGTTTTTCGTTATAAGCTACGGGGACATGTTCGTCTGCCTTATCGATCTTCCTCCTACTTGTTCAGCGGGGGGCTTCCTCGCACGATTGGATTAACTTTCACGCGCGAAGAACTGACCTCGGGGTAGTCACTTAGCACCACACGCTGTGTGCGCCGTGTTTGCCAGCAAGTCCGCAAAACAAACAGTATGTCACCACCCCCTTCGTCTTCGTGGAGGAGGTAGCTCGGT
This sequence comes from Culex pipiens pallens, assembly GCF_016801865.2. NCBI lineage: Eukaryota > Metazoa > Arthropoda > Insecta > Diptera > Culicidae > Culex > Culex pipiens. The sequence continues at coordinate 153,164,216 of NC_068938.1, forward strand.
AGCCTAGGCGTAGTCGTGATAGAACAACCCCGTCACCAAACTGAAATGCCAACCAGCAGCAGCAGCAGCGTTGTTCGATCTTCATGACCCATGGGCGCGATTACAAGGTGCTGATAACAGCTTTCACGAATTCCTAGCCGTGTCGTGTCGTGTTGACCCAAGTCATGACTCTCGGCGGTGTCGTCGGGGACGACATGTCACCAACGCTCATCCGGAGAGTTAATTAACCACGATTCTTTGGACCTTTCCCTTCGTAAGAACTCTCACGAGAATCCTGCCCCGAGACTATCGCTGTATCGCGTTTGGCACCCCGCACGGAATTCGGTAGCGCTAACGCTAACCTCTCTCCAGCAGCCACCGCCCAAATCGCTTCTCATGCTAATGAGACCGTATCCCCCCTCACACCGCTTGATTTCGGCAACCTGGGGCCGCACGAAAAAGCGGAGCTGTCAGCGCGCGGGCCAAATCGGTTCGATCCGAAAGCCATTAATTAGACGGACGGATCAAAGCGGCGGCGGCGTCCGTCAAACGCCTACGAAGCCGTCAGCTCGTTAGCTTGTAAACAAGTTTCGCTAATCTCGGGAAAACATTGTGCGGCCCGCGAACCACGTGTGCATAGGTGCTGTTGACGTTTGGTAACGGAAGTAACGCCCGAAGGGCGGAGGGCGGACCAGGTCGTTGTTGACATCAAGTGAGAGATTAGTTTCACGGTTCGTGAAGAGCGCGGGAAATCAAGAAAGTCGTCATTTTCTCCCTGTGGGAGTCCCGCAGCGTGGAAAATGGTGGTGGGAGTGCCCGTGGGAGCGTTTTTCCTTCCTCGTTTTGAGATTAATTGGAGCGTGGCATGTGCCTCTGTTGTTGTTGTTGTCGTTTGCACGAGGTAAGAAGTGTCATTTGCGACGAGACAAAGGAAGGATGCCGACGCCTTTCAACAAAGGAAGCTGATTTTTTGCAGGACGAATTCCGTAACGTGAAACATTCATCGTTTGACGTTATGTTACCTCTTCAGCGTAAAACCTTGTCATGCGTTACGTTTCTCGAAAACGTCAAAAGCGTTCCACGAAACGTCGACGACGTGTTCGATTTCGCCGGCGGATACCCCACAAAGAGGTCGTGCAGTCGTTTAAATCAAAATAAAACCGTTTACCCCTCAATGTCAAGGCTCGTAAACGTCTTTGGAGTGAAATTTTGGCACCGCACCAACATCAAAACACAAGCACACACACATTTCTGGCACAAAGAAAGCAAATCGGTTGACGTCTACCAAAGAAAAGACGACGGCTTTTCTTCATGGAAACAGTATTATTCTTCATACACTACACACATCCATCATCTTTCGGTCGGAGCACATTTCTGTGCACAGAATGATAGATGATGAGGCAGCAGCCCCGGCAGCAAAGTTTGTACAGCCAAACCTGCCACAGCATCCCCACTCTCTTCTGGCCACCGCCTCATCAACTGTGGCGGCAGGCCCCACAGATTCCATCTGTTTACGACCGTGTACATGTAATCAAAATTTTTATGAATATTTAATCAAAACAAATGAATGTATCTTGTGTGTGCGGTGTGCTGGACGGACGGCCGGAGGAGCCTCCATCATCATCAGCCGGCGTAGGAACAGCAGACATCGTAGAAGACCCGGCTACGAGGAGTTTCGAAGAAAGCCCCGACGAGCCTCAGCAGGAGGTGGCCGCGTCGATCGTTTTTGGCTCTTTCATGTTACAAAACAATTCTGGCCAAACGAGAGAGAGAGAGATCCGTCCGAGATGTCTGTCTGTTCCCAAAAACACGACATGGTTTGTTGTACACTTGGCTTCTTCTCCCTCCTCGCTTCGCGCGAGCACCTTGTTACGGGCACTGTTTATGGGCAGAACGCCTCGGCAAAAGGCAGAGAACATGGGGAGGAAGACGACGAGAAAAGCGTTTAAGGATATCTGATTTCATCATCGTCTTGTCTTGTTTTATTTACTTTGGCTGGCGCGTACCTCTCGACACGGCGGGATATTCCGAGAAGCGGGAGGTTGCAACTCCCGGGATGCTCTTGGCGCGGACATGGTGCTTTAATTAAGCACGACAACCTCGGCTCCGAACCGTGACCCGCTGCAGCGGGTCGTGCGCGATGTTACTAACGTTCTGCATAAATAGCGCGTGATGATCTGGGAGTCTTCAACGTTTGGGGGTTATCAGCGATAGTGAATAACTTTCTTGTAACAACTCAGAATCGGTCACGAGTAGTTCCCAGCACTCGGGTCTTCAATTTGAAGTGAGAGACCTTGTAAGGCAAACGAGATACCCACGGATACGAGGAACCCCGGCGGAGACCGAGAGAGCCCCTGCGGGATAGACGACGAGCCGATCGTCATCGATCAAGTGAAGTCGTTTGGGGACCGTCGGGGGTGCGATTCCGGGATGGTCGTGGAAAAGTGTTTAGTTTTGTCATAAAGGCTCAAACTATTGTATTGCGCCTTAGGCGACTCTTTCTGGTGATTATTAAAAGAAGTCAACATTTAAATCAAAATGAATCATTCCCACCGGAGGTCGCGTACGTGTACTTTGTACACAGTTTGTAAGAGCACTTGTAAGAAAGGCGAAAACACGCGACTTCCCGAAAGTTTAAAGTCGTTTTCGGACAAAAAAGCGCCTTAGCGCCCCCTCCTTTAATGATGATAAGAGTAAAAATCCACGGTTAAACATTGTTATTTATTAGAGCATAAATGACAATTTTTAGTTTCTTTTAGGGCTAGGCGCCTTAAGTGCCTATATTTGAAGTATTTCAAAAAATTAAAACTATAACCATTAAGTTATCTCTAGGACATTGTCAGGTAGGATAGAAGATTTTCGTCTGTGTAGTTGGGGTGAGGTTCATCAATCATTGGATAGGCGCCTCTAGTTAAATAATTTATTAAGGCGTTTTTGAGAGGTTAAACAACCAAAAAGACCTACCACTTACAATGATGATTGTCTGTTCAGCTAATGCATTTTAAGAAGCTAGTAAAGGCGTCAACTTGAAGACTGTAGTTATATTTCAAGGTAGGCGCCTATAGTATCAAATCAAAACATCAGTTATTAAGGTAACTTTAAATGCTATTTTAGGCAGTTTGAATGAAAAGAGTCCAATGCGCCCTTTTAACAGACAATGTTATAGGAGCCCAAACATAAGTAGTTTGAATTACCTTTTATTAGTTGATAGACAGGCGCCTTTAGAGCTACAGTTTTGATACATTATGAAGCCATTTTTGATAGGATAATTTATTTAAGCACACGTTAACTTACAAATTTGTTATAAGGTTTACGAAAGAAGTTGTTACTAGTTGAAATCCAGATTACAAGCTTATCTTCTATCACCTCATATTTTTAAATTTTGGGTTTTTTGTAAGACAAGCGCCTTAAGCGCCTAATTTATGATTATTTTCAGATAAGATCAAAACTACAACCATTGTCTGGTAGGATAACAGCACCTGAGTAGTTTGACTAGCTTTAATCAAGCATTAGAAAGGCGCCCCTACAGCTACATTTTTAGATGATGTATTAAGGCGTCTTTGGGAGGTTAAACACTCCAAGCGGCCTCCACTGAATGTAGAAACAAGCGTTTAAAAACGGAATCGCCGTAACACCTTATAATGTGGCCCTCTTAAACCTTGCGGTTTCGTCAACGGATCCACAGGTGTGTATCGTTCTTTTTGCGACAAGACAAAAAACAAGCGTGAAAACAAGCGTTTAGCTTGTGTAGTTTGAGTAACGAGTAAAGGCACCAATCTGAAAACTGACATTATATTGCAAGGTATACCTATAGGCGCCTATATCATCAAATCAAAGCTTTATTTATCAAGTTTTCTCTAGAGAACATTTTAGGGCGTTTGCTGGAATGAGATGCTCCCAAAGTGTAATTTTTCAAACAATGCTATAGGAGTAGTTTGAGTTACCTTCTTTATTAGGTGCTAGACATGCGCCTTTAGCAGTTCAGTTCTGATCAGTTATGGAGACATTTTACTATGAATATTGACTTAAGCGTCCTTTTACTTACAATGGTATTGAATATTTATGTAATCAGAGTATTTTTGAAAGGCGCCTACCCAAATAATGTCGTTAATTGGTCAAGATAGCTCCTTCAGCGCTCAATTTTGAGAATGTTTTGGGTACATTGTCACTAAAGATTTTTTTTTTAATTTTTGCAATAAAAGGCGCCTAAGCGCCTTATTAAAAAAATAACTTTTTCAGGTGGTTACTAGCGACTCAAACCCGTTAAGTGTCCAATATTCGATCCCTCAACGGTACCACGAAGTGTCTCTTCCACAACCGCTCGCACACATGTACAGAACGCGCAGCCCAATTGGCCCGAAGGGGAAGCACGCTTGTACTTGGACCATGTCCAAGAAGTTCCAGTCAACGGGGGTCGAAAATTGAAACATGTTTATGAGTCGCTTTTTTCAATTTTACGATTTCCATCGCGCGCCCATTCTGGTTGTGCTTCGAGGTTTCCTTTGCGCGCGTTCCCCCCGAAAAGAGCGATCTGTTTTGAAATATGCTGTCGTATTGAGAAATGTACCTCATTTGTTATCAGCAGCGAAGACCAGTGTGATCACGGCAGTGATTTTTCACTAAAAAGCGGATTTTTTTTGGGAATCGTTTAGGGGAGGTTGACCAATTTATTGAAGTCGTTAAGCTTGTTGGGTATTGTGGGGGATGGAGTTGTCACCCCTCCCCTATTCGAGCGACTCATTTGTCCGGGTTATCTGAGGGAGTGTTGTATGGACGGATTAAATTTCCGAATCCCAGGTGATCGTTTGTCACCACCGCGGTTGTTTCGCCAGGTTGATTGGCGCGTGATTAACCGGAGACTGGAAGTCGAAGACGACGGGGAGAGAGACGGGCAAAAAACCAACAACCATCGCTGATGGATTCGTTAGCGCAGAAAAACATCGAAAATTTCCGGTTGATTTGAATATTACGCTTTAGCACGCCTCGTCGGAGCAGGCAAACGAGCAAGTCAAACATGAGCTCTTTTTTTCCGCGCCGAGAGTACTTCACAGCTGGGCCTGGAAATCGGCATACGAAATCCGAACCTGACTTTACGAGGTAAACGAGGAGGTGTTGAAGGATGCGAGGCCAAATCGCTTCGAATGCACCGAGTTGCTGCTGCACCAGATGCCGAACCCGCGGGAAAGAGAGAAGCAAGAAAAAACTCATTGGAAATTTACATCGGCTGTTAAACACAACGCAGCGCGATTGGGCACGGTGTGGTGCACTTGTACGAGCGTTCAACCGAGATCTTGGTGCTCGATTACAGGTTCACGTCGGGGCTTCTGGCTGACGCGTGAGGCACGCAGGGAAAACGTAACGTCAAAAGAGAGGAGCGTTATGCTTTGAAATCGCTGATTAGAGCTAGCGTTAGCACTTGAGTCATGAAGAAGCGTTAGTGCCAGGCGTTACACCGTCAAACCCGGTTAAGTCGCAGTAGATTTTATCAGGTGTTACGCTGTCAAACACAGATTACTCGAGGCGTTACCCTGTCAAGATCAGAGTTCAAGAATTCATCTCGCGCGAGCGGAGACAACGCTCGTTTCCCTCTGTGTACGACTTAACCTCGGCGCAGCCGAATAACGCGTAGAGGTAGGTCGTTCTCTCTGGAGGTGCCAGCGGAGCCGCGTGCGAACGCAGTGTGAAGCGGAATGCCGCGAATCCGCTCTCCGTTCGCTCCCTCTCTTCGTCCGTTCGGCAGCTGCGCTGCGCGGCGGAGGCCGAACCGTCAAGTTAGCGAAACGAGGTGGTGATGAGTGGCGTGTAATTATTATTTTCATTTGCTCTTGTTGTTTGCAAATAAAGCAAATAACCCGAAAGATAAAGGCGCAAATGATGTATTTATATTGTTGTTTGAAATTATCCATGCGCGAGCGTGAGCGAGAGACTTTTTCGGCGAATAAACTTCTTCTTTTTTTTACGCGCGTTTGAGTCGGCTGGCTTGTTAGCGTTAGCGGGGAAGTGTGGTAGTAGTATTTTTTGTTTTGTTTGTTCGATTGGCCGTGGTTCATTATTAGGTGCGGCACGGCAGTTTTTTTTCGGGGTTGAGAGACGCTCCGCAAATGGGTAAAATGAAACAACTTGTTTCGCTATCGATGCATTAGGCGTTTGTAGCGCAATTTTCACGGACAATGGAGCAATTTGTCGGACAGGCGTGTGAGCTTGTGAAACTCTTTTGAAATCTTCAATTTAGAGACAATCTCAAGTCTGTTAAACTAAATTAACCCAAAAACTTTGATTGAGTCCACTTCCACCCAGAAAACCGCTCAAACTTAACATTCTGTCTTTATCGTGCTCCATCTACGCAAATGTACGTCATTTTCGCGAACACCAGAAAGGCAAATAAAGCCCCAAAACTTGAGTTCGTTCGCCCGGCTGTCTGTCCGTCTGTTTACCGAGCTTCTGCTAACTGCCTCCTCGCAGCCCCTCATCTCTTGAGGAGGTTAATTTGCATATTTAGCAAAATTGCCTCTTCAAAACAACCAACAAACCAAATCGAACACCGAGTTCGAGTTGGAGTTCTTGGGGCCTGTGCGTTTGGAGGTACAGTTGGACTTCGCTGAATTTGACATTTGCTTGAATCAAGAGAATTTTGCTCAATTTTCAGAATACAAACGTCAAACAAAGTTGAGAGCGATTCGCTCTCAAATGTTTTTGAGAGAAATTAGTTCAGTTGAAAGTTACTTACTGAGGAATCGGTGTCAGTAAAGCCGCACTACCACCGGCTTCACTGTAGCATTCCGGAGCGGTTCCTCCGTCGCGTACACACAGAAAGTTCTTTTGTTTTGGGTCGTGTTTTTGCGGGGCATCGTGTGTGATTAACGTCGGAGGGGCGCTTCGCCCCTCTCTCGGCGCGGGTCGCTTCATTAGTCAGCGTGAAGCGAAGGGGGCACACCACGATTCAGTATCGGTTGATTTTGCTGCCCCGGAGGAAACCAATCATTTGGGTAATTATTCGGAAGGCCCACGGTGTAATTATTTGGGGGTTTGTTTTGGGGCGGGCGAGCGGTGCCACCGATCCCCGCTTGTCAAGAGTAGAAGAGATGCAAACGAGACTACACGGGGGCTCGACTTTTTTGTCTGAATAATTAAAGCCGAAAAGTCGTGGAGATCGATCAGCGCGCGCGACGACGACGTCGTCGGTTCGATTCTCAAAATTAATTAATTTTCCACGAAAAAAACGAAGAACGTTCTCAAGACCGTCATCAGCTGCATCAGCGGACCTCGAAGAAGCATCTCGCCTGCAGCGCTCGTCGTCGCGTGAGTGGGCAAGGCACGTCTTTCGACGCTGAGCTCATCTCCGGCTCGTTTTCGCAAATGAGCTTCCTTCGTTCTCTTCCTCTCCAGCGGGGCTGGCCAGCACTGGGAAGAGGGCACGGTGGCCGAAGAAAAACAAACAAAGCAATGAAGAATTGGTGGAAAATTTATGATATCAGCACCCGACGATCTTCGAGTTAGCACCGCAGGTTCGCCAGGAATCGACGGAAGAATTCCGTGAACCTTACCGAGTTGCGCGGAGGAAGCACAGAGAGAGAAGAACTGTTGATAGGTGATCTTGTTCAGCTAATGAGACGACTCTCAACGAGGCTCAGGTCACCCCGAGCGAAACCCCCTCGAAATTTTATTAGGTTAGCATTTCTTTTGTTGTGGATTATTAATTTGATTTAATTAAACTTTTTTCGGTTTCCGCTTTCGGTTTTAAACGGTTGACAACGGTTACCCCAGGGTCGTCAAAATTCGGGTGTGGGAAGGCCCCGGCGGCATGAAAAATTGATAGTTTAGAGAGGTTGGGCCAAATTTACATTTCAAATTTCGACGCGGGTAATGAGAGACCCCTGGGGTCTCGCGCGGTTTAGATGTTCCCATGATAGTGAGTTCAACCACTTTTTGCATAAATTCTGTTGTTTGCAGAGAGGCTACTGAATGCTACTTTGTAGAGCAGTTGGCTCAGAAAGGGTAATTATCTCACCTTTGATAGTGCGACTCTTGAGGTTGAGAGAGGCTCAGACGAGAAAGTAAGGGAAGAGAGAGAGTGTGTACTGTTGACGCCGGCGGATTAGCTCATTGTTTGCTGATCAACGGCCTGTGAACGAGAGAGAGAGGTAGGGAGAAAATTAAGCGTTAGTTTATGGCGGTAATAGTTTTTGGGGCTAGATAAGATATGAAATGTAGATTAATTATCAACCTTTTCTCAAAAACTGGAGATAATTGAATTTCATTTGAATACATAGATCACTTTCCGAGTTTAACACAAATAATTTTTAATAAGTACTTGGGTAATTCTCTACCAACTCACACGAAATCGGGAAAAGTTTCCCCGACCCCTCTTTGATTTGCGTGAAACTTTGTCCTAAGGGGTAACTTTTGTCCCTGATCACGAATCCGAGGTCCGTTTTTTGATATCTCGTGACGGAGGGGCGGTACGACCCCTTCCATTTTTGAACATGCGAAAAAAGAGGTGTTTTTCAACAATTTGCAGCCTGAAACGGTGATGAGATGGAAATTTGGTGTCAAAGGGACTTTTATGTAAAATTAGACGCCCGATTTGATGGCGTACTAAGAATTCCGAATAAACGTATTTTTCATCGAAAAAAACACTAAAAAAGTTTTAAAAATTCTCCCATTTTCCGTTACTCGACTGTAAAAAATTTTGGAACATGTCATTTTATGGGAAATTTAATGTACTTTTCGAATCTACATTGTCCCAGAAGGGTCATTTTTTCATTTAGAACAAAATTTTTCATTTTAAAATTTCGTGTTTTTTCTAACTATGCAGGGTTATTTTTTAGAGTGTAACAATGTTCTACAAAGTTGTAGAGCAGACAATTACAAAAATTTTGATATATAGACATAAGGGGTTTGCTTAAAAACATCACGAGTTATCGCGATTTTACGAAAAAAAGTTTTGAAAAAGTTACTTTTTGCGTTTCTCTTTGTTTCGTCGTCCGTGTCTGTCACGGGTGACCATGAATGGCCATGATCGATGACGACCAACTTTTTCAAAACTTTTTTTCGTAAAATCGCGATAACTCGTGATGTTTATAAGCAAACCCCTTATGTCTGTATATCAAAATTTTTGTAATTGTCTGCTCTACAACTTTGTAGAACATTGTTACACTCTAAAAAATAACCCTGCAAAGTTAGAAAAAACACGAAATTTTAAAATGAAAAATTTTGTTCTAGATGAAAAAATGACCCTTCTGGGACAATGTAGATTCGAAAAGTACATTAAATTTCCCATAAAATGACATGTTCCAAAAATTTTTACAGTCGAGTAACGGAAAATGGGAGAATTTTTAAAACTTTTTTAGTGTTTTTTTCGATGAAAAATACGTTTATTCGGAATTCTGAGTACGCCATCAAATCGGGCGTCTAATTTTACACAAAAGTCCCTTTGACACCAAATTTCTATCTCATCACCGTTTCAGGCTGCAAATTATTGAAAAACACCTCTTTTTTCACATGTTCAAAAATGGAAGGGGTCGTACCGCCCCTCCGTCACGAGATATCAAAAAACGGACCTCGGATTCGTGATCAGGGACAAAAGTTACCCCTTAGGACAAAGTTTCACGCAAATCGAAGAGGGGTCGGGGCAACTGCTGTGTGAGTTGGCGGAGAATTACCCACTTCTTAACGTATCAGATTTGCAACACAAAATCTTATACACTTTTAACGCGATGCGTTACGTTTTTCTTATTTGTCGATATCTCTGGATCATCCTTTGATAGCCTTTGATTATCGCGGCAATTTATAGATTGGCAAACAACTTGTTCTAAAATATTTCAAAATATTGTTAAGGCATAGTGAGATTGGTGAAATACAAAGCGTAACGCATTTGTGAGTATTTTTTTGCATTGCTATCTTTTCAGATGTCAAAGCATTTTCCTCTCAACAAGTTTTGTAATTGAATTCAAAAACAAGAATGTTATTGCTTTATTTCGACGCTTCATCATAATTTATCGCCTCTTTTCATGAGAATTAATCAACGTGTTTACTGTCACTCTTCCCCCCCAAAAGTAGCTCATCCCGGCTTAACCCGTTAACGCGCAGCCACGCAAGGTCAACACTCTCGGCCTTAATCCAAAGCGTTACCCGAAGGGTAACAAAAACAACACCCAAACGCCCCGTTGTTTGCAAATTTTTCAATGAACGACGCAGCTTTGTTTATTTTTTAAACAGCAGCATCCCGAAACAGTAAATTATGAAAAAATACTCCACATCGCGAGCGAGCGGTCACTGAATCCACCTTGCCCCCTCCCTCAAACGGGGAAGGAAAGAGAGGGGGAAACCCTCTCCTTTTCTCGCTCTTTCCGCCGTTTTTCACGGCACGACCCGAGCGAAAGATTTACGAGCTGCTTTCAAAAGAAGAGCGTTACGCGTCTATTTATACACTCTTGATTCACGACCCCGTCTCCTCCTCGCCGTGTAACCCCTTCGCGACGGAAGGCATTTAGCAGCCGGTTGGAGAGGGGGTGTGCGAAAAAATTAAAATGCGAAAACAATGTGTTATTTTTCATTTCCCACCCCACCCCCCAATTTCAGGGGCGAAATGACAGAACCGTTTTCGCGCCCGGATTAAGATGCAATTTCTGGTAGCGATGACCAAGGCTTGAAAACGTCACATTCTAGGTCACCATGTTCGGCTAGCGATGTTTAAGCAGGCGTTACGCTTTGCTTCGTCAACGGCCTGGGAACCGACCGCTGATGATCCACTTTCCACATCGATTCGCCAAAGACCTCCGTGCTGCTGCTCCAAAGTGCAGAGAAATCGCGGATAACATGTGTTTTGGATGTTTTTCTTTTCTTCCCAACACGCGGTCTCCAGCCAGATATGAAGTTAATTTACATAATTAATTATTCATAACAATATGGGAACCGCTCGCTCGGCGCAGCTCGTTAGGCTTTTTACGGTTTGTTGACGGTAACGTTGCGCGGATCATCGCGCCACGGTCGTGGCGGTGCATTCCGATGAGTCGAGGGTTCCCTGCTGATCGGTTTCGTACACCCAACCGGCGGTCGCATGATTGTGATACATGGCGGCATGAAAGTATATCAGAATCTGCATGAAAACTGTCCTCATGCATTTTTTGCGATATAGGGGTATGACATTTTTGCCCGTTACCGACAATTATCGACATTACCGACAGCAGATTGATTGTATTGCAGAAAAAAAATCTTAACAGAACGAGGATTGAACCATCAACTACTAGGTTGCTGATCCGACACACTACCACCGCGCCATGGACGCTTGATGAATAGTGAGGGACAGAGCGCGAACATAATGTTCTCTCTAGAGTGTTGCTCGGGGACGCGCCAGCATTCTATGTGTTGGTGAGAACTGCAGATCGCTGACGTGTTTACACGCGGGCAAAAATGATCTATGGGCTTGCTGCAAAAAATGCAATAAAATATAACATTTTTTGCAGCAAATCCACTGTTGCAGATTTTGAGATATATTTTTCGTTTGGGTGTAACTGAGTAGTGCGGTGCCTGTGTGGACGCGCAGTCCTGTTTTTTCGTGTTATTTTCCGTCTCTTTTATGTCGCTGTTCGAGTGCATGGTGTGATTGGTCATTATAATTTAATAATAGCATCAGTGGTGCGGTGCCTGTGTGGACGCGCAGTCCTGTTTTTTCGTGTTATTTTCCGTCTCTTTTATGTCGCTGTTCGAGTGCATGGGGTGATTGGTCATTATAATTTAATAATGGCATCAGTAGTGCGGTGCCTGTGTGGACGCGCAGTCCTGTTTTTTCGTGTTATTTTCCGTCTCTTTTGTGTCGATGTTCGAGTGCATGGGGTGATTGGTCATTATAATTTAATAATGGCATCAGTAGTGCGGTGCCTGTGTGGACGCGCAGTCCTGTTTTTTCGTGTTATTTTCCGTCTCTTTTGTGTCGATGTTCGAGTGCATGGGGTGATTGGTCATTATAATTTAATAATGGCATCAGTGGTGCGGTGCCTGTGTGGACGCGCAGTCCTGTTTTTTCGTGTTATTTTCCGTCTCTTTTATGTCGCTGTTCGAGTGCATGGGGTGATTGGTCATTATAATTTAATAATGGCATCAGTAGTGCGGTGCCTGTGTGGACGCGCAGTCCTGTTTTTTTTTCGTGTTATTTTCCGTCTCTTTTATGTCGCTGTTCGAGTGCATGGGGTGATTGGTCATTATAATTAAATAATGGCATCAGTAGTGCGGTGCCTGTGTGGACGCGCAGTCCTGTTTTTTCGTGTTATTTTCCGTCTTTTTTGTGTCGCTATTTGTGTACATGGGGTGATTGGATTTCTTCTTCTTCTTTTTTCATTTATTTTTTGTTCGCGCGTTCGTTGGCCGATGAATTTTATTTTTGTTCTCTTTATATAGTTTTCGATAGAAACGATCCGATTTTTGTTTTTGAGACAAGCAAGTCGTATTGCTGGATTAAGTCCTTTCCATATCATCGAGGATCGGAAGGCACGTCGACGGATATGTTTTAAGGCTTATGATATAAAATAATTTTAATGAATGAAGCCCTTCCTACATCACCGTTGATCGGAAGGCACGCCGACGGAGTTTTTCGGGAGAATCGCGGTCGAATTAATACTATATTTAAATCCCTAGATAGGTATCTTTCCGCAGCCGGCTGCCTAAGATTTTTAAAATTTCAACCCATAAACAAATTGCTCATGGTCGCATCACCTACCACAGTGAATCCTGACCTCATACCCATCTTACTAACCCCTCAAAACTCATGTGATACTTTGTCGGAGACGCAGTCGATTTGGCGGTCCCATCACTCAAGTATCGGACTAACATTCCCATCCACTTCCCCGTGTCTTACCACTGGTCGTGGCCGGCGTCGGTATTGATCAGCACGATAGGGACCTTTGAAAATTGCGAAGGGGTGATGATTGGTTCCTACTTTTCATCTGTGGTCCACGGAGCAATGTTTGGGGGTCCTGGTCAATAACGAAGTAGCAGCTACGGGTAGACACCAATGCTATGCTATGCTATATTTTTCGTTTGGGTGTAACTTTTTGAAATTTAAATCTATTTGGATCGTGTCATTTAAGCCGAGACGAACATAATTGATTTTGATACAGAAAATATCTCCAAACATCTATTTTTGTCGGGCGTTACACATGTAACGCCTGCGCTTTAAAGTGGTTTTACTGTACAAATTTGGCATTAGAATTTCTTTTCTATTACGGATTTCAAGGTGCAGTTCAGTGAATGATCATTTACATTGTTTCAGAGAATGTGATTTCAAGTACGGACTTCAAATTTAAAGACCTTCATCGATGTTCGCACCAAAATTGACGTCTCAGGTAAGTACCAATGTTCCAGCTAGGCTGATTAGAGGATTTCGCGGTAAGTAAGTACATCAGGTCAACCTGTCAAACTGTTAATTTAACCTGGTGGTAGACATTGGATTCCCCTGTTTTCCTACCTGTTAGTGGCGAAAATAGGGCAGCAATGCAATGAGGCTTTATGATTGGTGAATTCTACGAAAGTTTCATAGTGTTCATGGTCAGTAGCGTGGCTCACGGATATATGAAAAAGACAAAAGTGTTCAATTTCGAACGCCTCAACCGGAATTTTGTAGCAATATGGCCCCAAAACATAGCCTGAAATTTTGAGCGCATTTGGTTAAGGTTTAGAACTTCCACCATTGACCTGAAGTTATAAAGAAATTTCAATAAATTTAATTTAGTTATTTTCAACTTTTTAACTCTTCTTCGAGTATATTTTTCTATGCCCTATGAATTTTTCTCAAAGTAGTGGTTTCTTATAGGTTTCGATCCGGGGAACAACTTTGTAGAACATCACAAAGCGCTAGGAATTAATCCCGGAAAGATACAGGCAAATTTTTAGAGCACGTTAAAAAAAATCCTAGCTCCAAAAAATATCCTGTATCTTTTCAGGATCAATTCCTAGCGTTCTGCGATGTTCTACAAAGTTGTTCCCCGGATCAAAACCTATAAGAAACTTGAGAATAAGAAAATTTGATTGGGTTTTGGGAAACTTTATCTAAGAAGAGGTTAAAAGTGAAAATTTCCCATAGTAAATCTTTAAAAGTTCCATACTAACTTCAGGTCAATGGTGGAAGTACTAAACCTTAACCAAATGCGCTCAAAGTTTCAGGCTATGTTCTGGGGCCATATTGCTACAAAAATCCGGTCGAGGCGTTTGGAATTGAACACTTTTGTCTTTTTCATATATCCGTGAGCCACGCTAATGGTCAGTAAACCACTTCGAAGGGCTCCGAATTCACGTCACGCAGCCCAAACCCCAACAAGTTGTTCCAAGAAACGCCGATGACATTGCGCTATTTGTTGTGCGCGATCTTGCCAAGACGTTTAAGTAAGTCGACACTCCAAATCAGCGAATTCAATCAGCGTGAAGCAAAACAGACAAATCCCGAGTGTTCACGGAACGGCTCCGTGCGTAGCGCGTACGTGTGCGCGTGCCTTGCAACGACAAGTGTTTGTGAGCGTGTAGAACAACACGCACGAACACCATCATCACCGTCGTCGTTTAAGGGAATGAAGGTTGGGGTTGAGAATTGAGGAGGTTATGTTTAGGAATCTAACCTGATGGGGTTACGGGGGAGAATTTCAACGACTTGGAGAATTCGGTAAAGGTTCTTCGCTATCACAGTCAAGTCAAGTGAAAACTTTTAAAGCCCTTCCGCATCGTCACTCCCGGTTTTTCCGATTGTGTTCCGAGAGTTAATTTCATTTCACAAGCCCAAAAGCTCTCTGAATGGAACGGCATGGCCTGTGCAGAATACGTGGGGGCCTTTCGTTCGATTCTGCGCGACCCAGTGCTTACGGGCGGTGGTTGGGGACACCATCGTGGGCACTGAACGTGATGGGGAGAATCCAAAATGGTGGAGGGTAGGCGCGTGTGGTGGGGTTTGTCTGGGTTTCCGACAAACACGCACAGTCCGATAGACACTGGAAATTTGTAATCAAAACACAGAAAACAAGCGCATGATTGAAATTAAATTAAAATATCATGAATCCGAAATTATAAACGGATTTTGTCTGCGTGGGTCGGTGCGCGTTCAGAATCGGGTTATAATTTGAGCGACTACAGTGAGTACGAGAGGGCACCACGTTTATAAATGGTTCGAGTCATGCAAGGCAAACATTTAAAGTTACGAGGGTGGATTCGGGCGAAGGAGTTCAACTTTTCTAGCAGCGCTGCGAAGCAGTGCAGGCATTACGAGAAAATTTATACACTATTGTTGGTTTAGTGGCATGCAAAACTTCAGTCTAAGTCAGACTGCAAGTTTTGACAGAGACGCCCTTGCGGTTTCTTACCCATTTCTCCTTAACGTTAGGGTGACCCAATTCCTGCAGGGTTCAACAATACGCCCAGTGCATATTTGGACGCCATATCGCACTTTAAGGATGACCAGCTGTTTTGACAGCTCCTCCGAACTTCGTTCGGTCACCCTGTGCGTAACTTCAACTCTGTGTACGTTCCACATGATTGTGGGAAACTGTCTTGTCGGATGTGCTCTCGGAATGAATATTCATGCTCGTCTTATGTTCTGCTGTCGACGTGCAAGGAAAACCGAAAGAGAAAAAAACGCAACATAGAAGAAAATACAACCATGACGATGATGGTGGTGGTGATCATCATCATTATGCTGTTATGACGTGCTCCGGAGTCGTTGTCTAGCGCGAGCAGTACAGTTTGTTTGTACAACCCACGACCACAATCCAATTGATATTACTCCACGGGACTAACTCTCATTTGTTGCTACACTGTTGCTCGCAGCGACTCGAACGGGGAGTAGTCTTGGACTTGCGGAAGATGGCAGTTTTGCGTGTGCTACCGAGAGCTGATATTGCGTTAAGTTCGTGCACAAGTCGTTGAGATTAGGTCGAGCCACACCGGGATAGGTTAATGGAATGTGGAGTCCAATGGACGAGGCCGTGGGTTCGTGTGGGCTCACGTGACTCTGACTTCCCGCGGGAATTCGCCAGCTCCAGACTGGTCGAGGTCGTGCAGTGGAATATGGGGCGACGTCGTGATTGGGATCAGATTGTGGCTCGAGATGTCTGGCGATGTTTACTTTCCCGGAGGGGGAAACTGGCGAGCACAGGTGAATCTATTGGGGCCTGTTTTATGGAGGCTTTATGTTAGGTTAACGTGTCACAGTTTTTAAAGATATTAGAATTTTAGAATTTATAGACAATCTTTAAAAAAAATAGCGAAAATTATAATTATAAACGTTGACAGAAATTTATTTCAATTACGGACTTCATGTTTATAGACCCCAAAGGATTTTTTGTGCGTAACCTTGACATCAAAGGTAAGTACTTTAAATGCAGTAATGTTGATTTGATCCCGACGAACTTATGGTAAGTCCATCAGTATCAATCAGCCAATCTGTCAAACTGTCAAAAATAGTGTTAGACCTTAAGTTCCTAAAGTCGAAACTTCTAGCCTCGAAAATAGTACAGTGATGCAATGAGGCGTTAAAGTTTCTTGTATATTTAGAGATTTGAAGTCAAAGGTGAAAAAAAATAATCTATTTTAATTTTTAAAGTTTACACTGAAATAAAAAACAAGTACCAAATTCGTAAATTCCAGGGATTTTGGCTCCTTTCTTATTTAGTAATCGGGTTTTTTGGATTACTTAATAAGAAAAGGAGGCAAAATTCCTAGAATTTAGGAATTTGGTACTTTTTTTTATTTCAGTGTATATTAAAAAAATAACTTGTCAGTGTCTAATTATTGAGAACACTTAGTGACTGAAAATAGGAAAAGGGAAAAAATCATAGTTTTTTTTAAAGGTCCTATAAACTATGGGATTCCCTATATTTATGGGACCATTTCAAATAAGACTTAAGAATTATTTCAGTGAACCAATTGCCGTTACCTGTCGCTTTCAATATTTCTAACTAGGAATGATTTTTTTGTGCAATCTAACGAATTTCTTAAATCATTGCTTAAAATTAACAATAATTAGGGAAAATTCTCGTACGTTTGTTGGGTTTTGGCTTCGGTCCTTATTCCAAGTTGCTAACTATTTAAACTATTTTTTTTTGAAAACAATCGATGGATACTTGCTTGCTTACTTCTCATTGAGCTATTTACTGCTTGATATGAATTAAAAAAGTTTTCAAGAAGCTGTAATTGAACGCCAAAGTGCTGATATGCTAACATTAGGTGCCCAATGGAAATACATGCCATTCCCCATTATTGAGATAAGATGTAGAAGATTGCTCAGATTTTTCAAAAGAATCAATTCTGGAGTTTTTTTTTGGAAAGTTCTAAATTGAATAAATTTTTCATTCCCTAAATAACGATTTGAATTTTGAAGTCGGAAATACAAAAATGAAAATGAAAATAAATATTCATTTATTCAAGAATATTTGAAATTTTGCATCTTAAAATTATTTCAGATCTATAAATCCTGGTCTATTTAGTATAATTAAGATTTTTCTGCAAAGATTTGTGAAGAGAATTTAACGTTAGAAAAATTATTAATATTCAACCATTTAGAGGGTATTTTCAACGAAATTAATTGAAGAATTCATAATTATTGCAGCTGTCAAAATGCTTTTGCTCTCTTTCCAAATGTGGCTTTAGAAATACAATGCATTACAGTTTGTAACGATACATTTTTAGCAATCATAAAATAGAAACATTTAATTTTTTTAGCATACATATCTAATTGTAATCACATACATAGGCTTTGTTATGAGATCATTTTTTTCAATCTGGAGATTCTATTTTTTTTAAATTCTCTTTATCAAAGGATGTAAACATGCAAAAACAATATAACCTCTAACGCAGTCAATAAAAGAACTCCAAATCTTTATCTCTATGATGACAATGGTCCGCAATTTATCTTCTGAAATCACAAACCTAATTTTTAACATGCTCCAGATATCAGCCGACATTTTGTCGATATCGAATATACCAACATCGACAACATTCCACCAGATAACGCTCCGAAACTGCTGGGAATCGCGTGCTCGCTACTTTTTAGACCACAAACAACATCGCGAGATCATAAAACTCGCTAAACCCTTCCTGAGCCACTATCACCGACCATTCGCGGATGACGAATGGGCTTCCTCACCGTGACCGAAGAAAGGCTTATTGGTATCGATGAATGAACCACGTTTTATGGCACCCCTCAAAGGAGGGGGCTTAGTAGACAGTGAAGGAAGAGGTCAGTCTCCTGAACCGGCAGCTCCCCAGCAATAAATCGATATAATCCAGTTCGCCATAAACCTCAATCCAATGATTACCTCAAATAGTAGTAGTACACCAACTCCGCGTCAACGTTCCGCTTGCGCGTTCCTTGCTGCTTTCCTGTTCTTCCTCAAATTTGTACAACTTGTCACCCTGCTTTTCTTTTTGTTTGTCACCAAAACAGGGCACTTACACACCACCACTCTGAACACGTGCGTGTGCGCGCACTTGTATTTGGTGTGCACCGTATGTGCGATTCTCACACACAACTGTTGTTTTTACCCCCGCGCGTAATACGTTCACGAGAGTGGGATGGGGTGTTTGCTCCTATCACGACCCGATAGGAGAAGCCGTCAGCACCACCTCTTCACCACGGTGTTGTCGACGTCGAGATATCGCGCGAACTCCTATAAAACTCACATCAAACACTCGCGAGTCGCGATTGCTTCTGTCGCAATCCTTCTACTGCTGCTGCTCCAGTTGGTATCACATGTGTTTTGCATATTAGCAGCTTCCTCGATAGACAGACAACACTGAACGGCGTACTTATTCCAGCATGACCGATTCTTCACTCCCAGTTGGGAAATACACTCGGTACAAGGTTGTAATTTGCCGCGCTCTTCTAGGTTCCTCTGCTCTTCCACACACTCTGATGACAGGGCTTGCGCGTACTTTTGGTAGTTCAGCACACGCACTTCTTCTACGACCCGCTACGGTTCTTCTCTCCAATTGACCGACGGACTCGAATTACTACTGGCGTTGCTGCCGTCGTCGTCGTCGTTTCCCGCAGTGCTTTGTTGACATTACGTCGCGTACTCTGTCGAACTCTCCGCAACCGTGTGTACACGGTGAAGGGTGAATGTCGCTTATTCCACTTTCAAATCAATCACATAACAATGCCACCCGTCGTCGCGACCCAAAACTAGAGCACTCACTCTTCTACGATTCTTCGATTTTTTCCCTCTGTTCTCCACACTGCCGCTTCACCGGTTTCACCAAAGTGCTTCAGCGTTGCATCGCCAAGTTCCGCGCGTGTGTTCTTGTATGCGCTTTCCAGAACCTCCTCCCAATCGCGTTTATCGGTCCCTAATCCGCGGCCAAAGGTTTACACTTGTGCGCCCACCGACATAGAACACCGGGGACACTTTCCTACAAACGCCGAACGAGAGAGCCGTAAATATCGCATCCACCCCAGATAACGTTCGAAACTCAACTGACTGTCTGTGGTGTGGTAAACAGTGCCCGTTGAGTAGAATCATGGCCGCGCGGTCTTCTCTTGTGCGCTCTTTCGCTCTCTTCCGAACGATTCTCTCTCAAAACATGCCACTTTCCTCTCACGATTCCATTGTTTGCGCCGAGGAAGTCATGCTGTGCGGAGAATCGCTCGCTCTCAACCGAAGAAGACATAAATTAAACCAACGAGAATGTCCAACCTAAAGGAGGCACGGTCGCACCGTGAAGGAAAATAAACTATTATTCCACAATGTGTGTATTCTTTGGAGGCTAAAAATATGGCAACATTACGCGTTGTGTGCGCTTTGGTATTGGTGTCATCCTTGCTCTCTTCGGAGAGAGCGAGTCGTGATTGACACCCACACCCACACAGTTACCACTGTGGGGTAGCAGTTCAATGTTTCGTTTTGAAGCGTCGTCGTCGTCGTCGCCTACTTGTGTTAGCATTTTCTATACCAATATAAGTTAGAGCAGCATGTGCATCGGGGTTTTCTTGCTTTGCGCTTCGTTCGTTCGATCTTCTTGTCATGGTTTTTTTTGGTTCCTTGGGTTGCCGGTGAAGAAGCTGTTCCAACGAGAAAGAAGGACGAAGGCGAAGCGGAGTGTTGCTGGAAGTTGGGAAGAATGCAGTTTTCAGGATGGGCAGGTAGAGGATTGCGTCCTGGTTCGGGGGTGTAGTGACGGAATTGTTTGCATTTTTTCCAGGAGAGTTTTTGTGCAGAGAATGATACAGTGATTTGTTGGTGGAATCTCTGTCAATAATGTGTTTGCTGTCAATTCTGTCAATGCTGTCAATTCTGTCAATTTGTCATGAAAATATTCTGAACCGAATATTGTCTGTTTCTGTACTGTGGACATTGTTGTCAACGATTTTTCGGAAATCCGGCCAATACTAGGAGAGCAGCATCTGATTCCATCGTGCCTCTAATGTTTGCATATCAGTACTTTGACGTTCAATTACAGTTCATAAAAAGCGTTTTTAACTGAAATCAAGTGATGAGTAGCCAATAGGAAGTGAGCAATCAAGTTTTACAAAAACTACAGTCCAGACTCGATCATCCGAAGTCTCGATTAGCCGAAGTTCGATTATCTGAAGGTTTGTATGGGACTTCGGATAATCAACTCACGAACAAAGAACATTTTTTTGTATTTTTTTATTTTCTTATTTTAACATCAAAATTTATTTCAGCGATCCCATTTCAGACAAATTTGAATGATTTTTTGTCTATTAAATTTTAAAATGCATTGTTTCAATATTTTATCACTGCCTTTTTGGCCATCATCTTGTATTTCAAAATTCTAAATCATTTTTAAGAAGTTTAGAGGTCATGCTTAAACTCGACAGTAAAAAAAGAGAGCAAAAAACAAAATTGTTTGGTGACTCGATTATCCGAAGTGAAATTTTGCCATGGCCTTCGGATAATCGAGTCTAGACTGTATAAAAATTTCAAGGGTCACAAATTAAACAAGTTAACCATATGTATTTCTATTAAAAGATTTCCAAATTATGTAAATTGAGTGTGAAAATATTTCTCTTTTGTTTTTTTTGAGTATAAAATATTAAAATGTGAAAAATTAACATAAAGTTATTGGTTGTCAGTTTAAAAAAAAATTATGTTTGGTTTCTTTTCTTTTGAAAAGGTTTAGATTTTTTGAATCATAGTTGAGTTTTTTTTTTATAAATTTATAAAATCTGGCTTTAACTGTATATTTACCACTGCATATAAAAAGTAGAATAGGGATTTAATGATTTAATGATAATTATTTAATTGAATCAATATTGATTTAATAAATTGAAAAAAATCGTTGAACAATATTTCAACCAATTTTTTACGGTTTTACAAGGCACATACTTTTCAGTAAGAATGTATATTTTTGGACATATTTTCCCTCATTTTTTTTTGGATAATTCAAGTGGAGAAGGCGGAAATTAAAAAAAAAAACATTGTACTTACTGAGAAATTATTTGTAAAAACTTTTTGTTATTCGGTTATTCGAAACAACATTTTTGTTTTATTAGTTTGTCGACTTTTCATTGCAACATTTGTGCCTCAACAATCGTGCTTTCACAAATATAATGAAAGTTTAAAAGTTTTTGAAAATATTTTAGAAGGGGTGACAAAAACTTTGTAAAAGAGTGTAATATATATTTTATAAGTGATAAGTGGCATCTTAATGATAAATAGTTGCTTAAGGATTTTGTAAAAAATGTTCCACCATTTTTAATAAAATTTCAATAAATATTTGATGAAAATTTTTACTTTGATCCCGATTACACACTCAACCCCCGGTGGTTGGTCACTTTTTCGTTTGACACTTTTTTAGTTTGTACCCCGATGGTTGGTCAAAGTCAAACTAAAAAGTGACGAACTGTCACTTTTAACCCGGCTTTCACGCACACTATCAAAACAAACGTTTGGTAGTTTGTGTGAACTCCGTGTTAAAGAGGTGTTAAACTAAAAAGTGACCCCGTTCGTTTGACAACAGTTGGTGTCAAACCATCGGGGTTTGAGTGTACAATTAGTTTTATATTAACAAAATCTTAAAAGGTTTACAACTTAACCTTAATTTCTAGGAATTATTAAATCACGTAAAGATGCGTTAAAGGGCCATTTCACATGGTCATTAAAAATGGATCCGCGGGCCACAAAAAATGACCTCGCGGGCCACATTTGGACCGCGGGCCATATTTTGGTCACCCCTGGCATAGACAGTTTGCAGATACCTGATCAAATACTTCTTCTTTATGCATAAAGGCAATACTTTGGTGATGTTTTTCTTCATTTGAGTATTTTTTTTAAAGTGTAATATCAACTAAAAAATTTTGAAATATCTCAACAGTCTGATGTTTTGGTCTGAAATTTTGGTTAATAAAACTATAATTAACATCAATAAAATTTTATCCTTAATTTTTTATTTGACTTTTCTCCAATTCGTGTTGTGAACACACAATTACTGTGTATGGTAAATTTTGTCTTTTTTCTTTTACAGTCCAGACTCGATAATCCGAACTTTCAATTATCCGAAGTTCCATTATCCGAAGGTTTGTATGGGGTTTCGGATAATTGAATCAGGATCAAACAAAAATCGTTCTTTTCATTTTCTTGTTTTAAACATCAAATTCGAGTTCTGCGACTTCATTTAAGTCAAATTTAAATAGTTGATTGCCTATTAAATGATATAATGCATTTTTTCAATGTTTCGTCTCCGCCATATTTGTCACCAGCCAGGATAATTTTTTTAAATCACTTTAGCGTAGTTTATCCGAAGTTTCGATTACCCGAAGTTAAATTTTCACGAGGCTTCGGAAAATTTAAAAATTCTAAATCATTAATTAGAGTAGTTAAGGTCATACTTAAGCTCGACCATCAAAAAAGGAGAGCAAGAATAAAATAAAAATATTTTTGTGATTCAATTATCCAAAGTGAAATTTTTCCAAGTCCTTCGGATAATCGAGTCTGGACTGTAATTACTTCTGCTTAGAATGTTGGTTGCGTAAAAAATAAAGAAAACTAAGATATTAGACAAAATTGCGTTATCTTGAGTTTAGTATAATGTTTACCTGCCAAACCTTCATCAATGGGTAAGATTAATCATCTTACAATGATGTTCACTTATTTTTGCTCTACCCCATCCATGCTACATGTTTTCTAGTTCGTCCAATGTCTAGCCCATAGACCAAGTCTGGTAAGATTTGATAGATGGCAATCGGACAAAGACGGACTGGTAGGTGGTAGGGACTGGACGGGACTCTGGCAAGGACCACAGACAGAAATGGACACCCTTGTTTCCTGGTGCATGCAAACGTTAGATAAGAGACTTTGAACACACACTTTGTCTCCGGTGTCTCTGCTGTGCGGGCCTGTTCAGGGGTACCTGACGTTGGTAGAACAAGACTCATGAAGCAAAATCAATGTTTGTAAGCAGAATTCAGAGCAGCCGAAAGTTATTCTTTGGGTGTGTTCTTTTTGCTGCACCAAACTTTGCCCCTATCAGGTACTGCTCCGGAGGGTATCCTTTTCGTCGGGAAGGTTACTGTTCTCCAGTTGGAAAGAAATTTGCTCTGATGCAAGGTTGCTTCCCGAATGTCTTTGTGGTGGTGCTTCTAATATTTACCTTTTCTCGGCAGATTTAAAACAGTCTACGTGCTGACAAAGTTTCTGTGGAAATTTACGAGACACTTCCTTGAGGAATGCACTGTCGTCGCTCTAAGAGGCTTACACCTGAGGGGTTGCGATAAGGCGTTTCACCTTGGGCAATGCCATTTTCCCTCAAAAATTCATTTCTTCTCCAGCGAGGCGAGCGAAGGATGTTTACTTTACGACACCGTCCCATAAAAGGATTTCAGCTCTGACTTTTGCAGCTCGGCGAAATTGTTTCCAAGTGGGTGGGTGGTGGTTTCCTCGCAGCTTGCATTTTATGACAGCGGGGTCCCTGATCCTGAAGTTGCACACTCTGGAGAGAAGAGAAATTGAGCAGCATCATAAAGTTTCAATAAAGTGGCAAATAGAGGCCGTACTTTGGCTCTCTGGGGCAGGTCTACCTTCAGGGGGAGAGGATAACTGGCATTTGAGGTAAAATTTATGACACGTGTATTAGCGGAGGAAAGGTGAAGGTGATGTTTTATTGCGGGTACTTTGGGCAAACATTGACGATGTTTGAAGGTTGATTTTTGTTCCAAGGACTCCTAAAAGTTTGAACTGTTTTATTTTTGCTTTGTTGATTTGTTTACAATGGTTGCCCTTTGTTTTATGTGCAAACAAATCTGAAAAAAAAAACTCTGAAGAGAAATATGAAATAAATTGCTTGCACTTAAGCCCAAGGCTATTTTCAGTAAAAAGGTGTTTCATATTTTTCCAGCCTTTCTGAAAAACGTGATAATCTTGATTTATTGTTATGCAATGTTGCATAAGTTCAATACTCTAAAACCTCGATGGTTTGACAAGAATTGTATTTTTAGACAAGTTTTTTCAGCCCTTGTCATACTCATCCAGCTCGGTAAACCTCGTTGGTAAATGTACGACTTGTGCTGAAAAAAACATTTTTACAAATTACTATTAGTACTTGTGCCGAAAAACATCACCGTCGATTGGATTGAAAACTAATGACTTTATTTTACGCTTAAATCTATGAATTTGCATCCGGAATGTAAAATACAAAACTTTTTAACATTTTTCTTAAACCACGAAATATGTGGTAATTTGTTTTAATCAAACATAAGGCAACAATCAATTCAATTCTCCTTTTAAGGGATGTGCTTTGATTTTCTTGAGGTTTCATCAATATTCAATATAAATGCAAGTAGAGCTCTAGAGTTTTTTTTAAAAGGTCCTATAAGCTACCGTTTTCAAAAAAAAATAAAATCTAGAGTTAATCCTCACATAGTGCGCAGGCGTTACGCTTTGTATTTCTTCAATTACTCTAAAAAGAAATAGTATTTTTGCAATCTTTTTGAAGCTAATTGAAGATTGGAACAAAACCAACAAATTGCTTCAAAAAGATTGCAACAATATTATGTCGTTTTAGAGTGATTGAAGAAATACAAAGCGTAACGCCTGCGCACTATGCGTACCTGAAAATTTCCTGTTCATGACTTTCTTCAAAATTTTCACATTGTGCGTTTGTTTGAACCAATCGATAGATCGCGTAAAAAGATTTCAATTAAAGGATAATGTGAAAGATTATTTTCAAGTTGAACATTGCCTGATCTCTAAACTGTTCCGAATTTGTGGGATGTCTGTATATCACTTTACAAAAAAGTGTGAGACGTCTGCCTGTGTGGATCAATCGGACCGCGCACTGGACTCACAATCCAGAGGTTGCCGGTTCGAATCCCGGGGCGGACGCAAAAATTCTAAGTGTAAATATAGGTATTCGGTGCCCTCTCCCCGTGCCCATACCTTCACACTTAGGAGACCCGGGAGGCGGAGTCTTGTCGCAAAAAAAACGATACACGCCTGTGGATCCGTTGACGAAACCGCAAGGTTTAAGAGGGCCACATTATAAGGTGTTACGTCGATTCCGTTTTTTCATTCCGTGAGTAGAAGAACTCTTTAATATAAATTGGAAACTTTTAGAATCAAACGGCTGAATCGTATGTAATCGTATCGTAACTTTTCGCATGTGAACATAAAAACAAGAGATGATTTTTGATTTCCATAATCCAAACATCATCAATCAACTGCTAACAACCATCACACACATAATACTCCTTTCCTTAAAAAAACTTCCCCGTAGTGCATCAAATGATCGGATCGGAAATCTGTCCATTTGACAGTAGAAATATTGTCGATACAATCTAATAAAATTGAATCTTGAAAACAAGCTCTCGCTCTCTCTCTGTCGGATAATCAATTATCCCCAACAAGACAGCACCTTTTCGGTACAGCACAACCACAACAACTTGAACCCCCCAGTTCATAGGAGAGGGGCTAGGTCACCTCGACACCCTGGCCACGGGGCGGCATTCTACAAAGTTGACTCGTGCCGCCGCCACACATGGACCTCCATCAACTGGGGCACACGATGCCGATTTGCGCTCAAAGCTCAAAGCCTTTTCGCTCTTGTGAAGCATAAAAAGCCAATCAAAGCAGCCCGTGTTGTGTGCATGTTTCAATTAGCTTGTCTCTTTCTAAGCAAATGTCGCGTTTTGGCCAGAAAAGGAGCCTACAAACGGCTTAACCCTTAAACGACTTTTTTTTTTTAATTTCTAGAGTTTTTTTTTTAAGTTTTTTTCCTATAAGCATAGGAAACTATCTAGTGTTATTTTTGAAAAAAATCGAGATTTTAGCATTGATTGTTCAATGTAGGTTTTATTGATATTTTATTTTGTTGATATTTTCTACTTTAATTAAAAAATGCTCCCCAAAATCGATTGAAAAGCAATTATACAATTTTTTATCTATTCGTGTAGTTAAAGGTTAACGATCATTTGAAATTATAGAAATAGTTCCAAGCAAAAGTCCAAAAAAAAATCACATGCTGTTTCGACGTTCAATCCCGAGCTTATCCCTTTGACTTGGCCCAAACCATTTTATGGTGGCTCCGAGAGAGAGCGAGCATAGATTTACACTCCCAAAAGTCAAATCGGACGAGCCCCCCCAGCACTGGACAGTGAAGCAAAAAAAAAAAAAAAAGAAATGAAAAAAACCAAAACCACACATCGATGCGCACACCTTGACTCCAAAATCTTAAAGATCTTGTTTGTTTCACACTGTTCGTGTCTGTCTGTCTCTAGTTTCCTTCAACGTTTTTTTCTTTCTTTTGTTTTTGCTCTCTCTCTCTCTGTTGTTCTCGCGCCCAACTCCTCTGCGAAGCAATGTTTTTTTTTGTTTTCATTTGGAAAACATTAAAAATTCATCTTGTTAAGATGTTTTATTTATGGAGATTAGTTTATTCCTTCCTCTCTTCAGTTCTCCGTTTTCGTCTTGTTCATATTTCTACGGAAGATTCCCCGCAGTGTGTTTCATTGGCACGAACACACACACACATGCTCGATGAACACCTACCAACTAACTGATCAGGTATCGAACGTAGGCCAGAGTGAGATTATGTTCAGGCAGGCTGAGGTCGAAATCGTTGGTTGAAGATTTCCACACAAGTTAAGGCATAGATTGATTAGGGATGGACAGCATTACACTAAGGAGCAGGGATGCCAGGTCTGCTGGAAGTCGAATCCGTAGACTTGTTAAAAAAAATCCAGGTGGTTGGTGTCTTGGGAACCCAAAATATTTTTATTCTAGCTATTTCGTTATATTATCGTTATATTTCGTTTTTTTTTTTAGTTTTTATTTAAGTACAATTTTTTAAAAAATCGTCTAAAAACATTGTAGATTTGTCTTTTCGTTCTTGCGATACAGCCACTTAAATATAAAAAATAAAAAAGATAGTTTTCAAAATGTCAACCGAACAGCACGATTTATTTTTATTCAAGATAGCCCTTTCATTCATTAAATATTATCTAAATTTAGAAAATTTGAAATTTTCCGCGAATGCTAAGCCAGGGCTACCTAACATCCGGCCTGCGAAGGCATATTTTATCTGGCCTACGGCGGTTTTCGAAAAATTGTTTGTGTAGACCGTTCATGAAAATTATATTATGTCATAAATTCAAAATAAAAATCAGTCAGTTGATTAATTTTTTAACATTTTTAAACAAAACATTTATTGGAAACATTTATATCGAAATTTTGTTTTTATTTTTTTATGTACAAAAAAATCAGGGACGAGCTGCTATGGAGAAAAGTTACAAATTTGTTTCTATATATATTTTTTAATTTTTACATGGATTTCAGGTTGTGGATTTACAGGCGTTATTTGCCAAAATTAAAACATTTGAGGCAATTTTCTTCGGAATCGGTCTTTTTTCTTTTAATTTTCATTTTTGTATTTTTTAATCCGGCTGAAAACTTTTGTTGGTGCCTTCGGTATGCCCAAAGAAGCCATGTTGCATCATTAGTTCGCTTCATATAAAAAAAAAAAGACCGTGAATGAAGGTGGCATTTGTATATCCCCTAAAATATCAGAAAATAAAAAATAAAAATTGTTTTATTTGCAAGTCATGTTTTAATGACAAAAAGATGAAGTGGAAATTCACTAAAAAATTTACCAACTACCTTATTTTTTCAGTGTCGAAAAAAACTTATCCTTACCTAAACTTTGCGAAGACACCAAATCGATCAAAAATTCTTCCAAAGATACAGATTTTTCGAATTTTTCATACATCATTTTTGTATGAACAGCTACCAAATTTGTATAGAAAATTATATGGACAAACTAATGATGCAAAATGAATTCTTTTGCCATACCGAAGGCACCAAAACAGTTTCAGCCGGATTAAAAAATACAAAAAAAAATCGAATGACCGAAATCTCAGTGATTGCTCATTTATCACATTAAGGCTTTGTACATATCTCGAAAGCAAATTTGGTTTTAGTTATTAAGGCTGATACAAAATATTTTTTAAAGTTTTTGTCACAAACTGATACTAGTGTTAAAATGCTTTTTAAAACCACTTTTTACATTTAATGTGGAGGACTTTAGCTTGTTATTTAAATTTTATATTTTTTATTTTTTTGCTCCCCCCCTTGACCTCGGCAGGGCGAGGGACAAAAACTTTTTTAATATTTGCTGCGGCCTAAGAATATAGAAATAATAAAATTTATAAACAAAAAATATTTTTTATAGGTGAGTTTGAAAAAATATTTTTTCCTTAGTGTTGTTTATAATCTTTGAATTTTAATTCAATTTGATTTCACAAATAAAATATTAATAAAAAAAAAACTTAATTTTGTTTTATTCTAATAATTAATTTAAAAAACTGATTCAATGTTTTGATTTTTAAATTGTAGTTTTGAATTTTTATATCAATTTTAGTAGAAAATAGAAACTAGAAATTGAGAGATTCGACAGAAACGTGCACGCATGCCTGGTGGCGAGTTAGAAGCACTACGCAAACGATGTTCCTGAATGACAGCGTGCTGGAAATATTAATTTTTTTTGCAGTTTTTGATTTTATCTCCTTCAAATATATTTTAACGGTCGATGAAAGTTATTGTAAAGTGTGGCTATCGCATAAAGAATATGAAATGATGTATAAATCATAGACACTGAGTTAATTTGTCATGTTTTTTCGTCAAATTTACCAAAAAAAGCTCTTTTGAAAATTGGGACATATTTTATATAAGAAATAAATAAATTTTTTATTTGATTGATATGCTCCTTATGTGGGTATTATGATTGAAAAACTATTAGAGTAATTACATGCTAATTACAATTAATTTTTCTCAAAATAAATTGTCAGTTATTCGAATTTTTCCAAAAATTTCCAAAAAAAATCACAAAATGCATTTTTAGGTCAATATTTTGGTCAAACGGAAGATAAAGTAAAGTTTAAAAACTTTTTACTTAATATTTTCATCATTACTTTTAACTTTTTGCAACATTGTAACTCAATGTTATCTAAAATATCAATCATCTTTTTAGAAAAAATCGTTTAAATAAAATACAGTCACATTTAATCACTACAAATCACACGCATTATGATCGTTAGCAACAAATTGCCACACTTTTGCAATACCCCACTTTATCTGAAAATGCTTGATTTTTCATTATAAACGCGATTTGTTCCTAAAAAACTGCTCAAAACTGTATGGGAGCTGTCATCCGATCACGGCTGGGAACAACAGCGAAGCTAGTAGAAAAAAACGTCGTCGAATTCTTCAATTTAAATCATCGATTTGAAATTACTGCAAAAGAAAACTGGATTAGGGATTTTTTTATCAACCTGTTTACTACTCCTATTGCCAATTTTTAAATCAGAATTTTTTTTAAAGCAATCGGGAAACATTTGGATTTAAAAATTCAATTCATCAAAGTGGGGAAATATTATGGAGGGCGCAAAATTGATGCTTGCCAAGGGCCCCTTGGCCCAAGGTGCATCCCTGAAGAAAAGTGACATTTTTCGTAGAGCAAAAGTTACTGAAAATGACTCATGAAACACGACGAAAAAATTATGTGGAATTTTCGCTAGTAACCTTTTCTTAGATAAAGTTACTAAAAACCATATACAATATTCCTATCATCAATTTTTGTTTAAGTTTTTGATCCTGAGAATAACTGAGTATAACATCGCAAATCGCTAGGAGTTGATTGCGAAAAGAAACAGAATGTTTTGGTAGATTTTTATTTTTTTTGTTTCTTGGGCCCAATACAATACACACCACATGTTCCAATTTCAATCCAAATTTGCCTTTTAACTCAAGTTTAACTTATGTTACGATTTTGTTTTAAATTACACCAACATAATTATTTTTCAGTGTTCCCACGAGCCTAAGCCATCGGCTAGGCTAGGTTCATTTTTTTGGTTCAGGTTCACACCACACGTCGGCAAGCACCGTCGGCTCAGGCTCACTGAGTGCCGTGAGCATGGGTTCATTGGTTCCAAACCAGGCGAGGCTAGCCAAAATTGAACCATTGGCTGAACCTGGCTTTAACCTGATAAAGAATGTTTAGGGCTAAAACGGCAAGCTTTGTTACACCGTAGTATGCTCAAACCGTAACATTCGCTACACCGTAGTATGATTACACCGTAACATTATTACACCACAAAATTCGTTACACCGTAACATTGTTACACCGCAACATTCATTAACCCGTAACATTGTTACACCGTAACATTGTTACACCGTAACATTGTTACACCGTAACATTGTTACACCGTAACATTGTTACACCGTAATATGATTACACCGTAACATTGTTATACCGTAACTACGATGCAACGAATGTTGCGGTGTAACCAAACTACGGTGTAACGAATGGTACGGTGTAACGAATGGTGCGGTGTAACAATGTTACGTAGTAACACTGCTATGGTATAACAATGTTACGGTGGTAACCAAACTACGGTGTAAACGAATGTTTACGGGTGTAACAACCGTTACGGTGTAACAATGTTACGGTGTTGTAACAATGTTACGGTGTGCATGTTACGGTGTAACAATGTTACGGTGGTAAAAACATTGTTACAGTGTAACAATGTTATGGTGTAAACAATGTTACGGTTTTGTAATAATGTTACTGTGTATTAAGTTTACGGTTGATAACAATGTAACGTGTAACGATGTTGTGGTGTAAACAATGTTACGGTGTAATCATATTACGGTGTAACGGATGTTATCGGTATAATGAATGTTACATTGTAAACATTGCTACATCTAATATTTGTTACACAGTGCATTTATTCCTATGTTCCATTGCTGGTTAGCCTGGCTTAAGCCATGGTTCATGGTTCACTGAACCAGGATTGAACCACAAATTGAGGCTTAAGCCGAACCAAGTTTATAGGTGAACCTAGCCTAACCGGTTCATTTGGGAACTCTGTTATTTTTCAATCATCGACTTGACGTGACCTCAACCCACTAGATCGAATACTTATCGATTACTGGATACCAGGTTTTTAAGCGAAGATGGCGTTCGAATGTTGAACGTCCGAAATGTCAAAATCGCGCAAGAGCACCAACATTAGAAAAAAAATGCGGCTGTTAATGCCATGGCACACTTTTTTGTAATGTTGGTTACCATGCGTGATTTTGACATTTCGGGCGTTCTCCATTCGACGCCAAAAGCTGTATAAGCTGCACTGGATTTTTTCAGCCATCGCCTCATTTCTCCTAAAGACTTTTCATTTTAAACGTTCCTCAAAAACTTCTTCTCTAAAACAGATTGTTAAAACGTTTTCATAAACATTTTTATCTCGCAAAAATATAATTTCACGTCCTTCATACAATTATCAGCCAGCATGAAAATCCGTAGATTTTAGAGATCAATCCGTAGATCCGTAGAAATGGCTGAAATCCGTAGATCTACGGAGAAATCCGTAGATATGGCATCCCTGCTAAGGAGTGTAAAATCTAGAAGATCGATTTGAGAATATTTTCTCTGAAACTTATTTCATAACACTGCATATATTAGGTATTTCAGTTACGGAAATTTTTGTATCCTGGTCATCGATGAAATTTTAAAGTTATCGCAGTTTTAGTGAAAAAAGTCGATTTTTTGCCGTTTTCGTCATTTTTCCATTTCTGCGCGTGGCGCGTCGAAAACTCCAATTGGGTCCTAAAATGAAGCTTAGATTGCTGATATTATTGTTTACAGCGATAAAGCTTATTTTTCTGAGTACAATGACCCTTTGTACGACCACAAAAAGTTTAAAATGGATTTTTAAATCAATTTTGAAAAATTTACCTCGCGGTCCTTCTTGACAGAAAAGCTCCTACTTGACAGCTCGTTCCAAGGGGACCATAGTTGACCCATCGAAAAAATGTTGTCTTGTAAAAAAAAAATTTGCATTAAAATGAAAAAAAGTGATCAGAAATGTTTTTTAAGCGTGTTTTTTACCGTTCTACATAAAAAATGACATAGGGCTTTAGTACCCAATTCTGGAGTTTTTTTTATAAGGTCCAATAAACCAAATTTCCAATTTTTGCTTTTTGGGTGTTTTTAGAACCGCCTTGAGTCAGGGGTATTAAAACACCCAAAAAGCAAAAAATTAAAATTTGGTTTATTGGTCCTTTTCAAAAAAAAAAAAAAAAAACTCCAGAATTTTTATTTAAAAAAATCGTGTCTCAGATAGTCCGCTTTTTAATTTTAGTGATAAAAAGTTAAATAAAATAACGGATTTTTTCCGTGTACCTATTTTTTCAGTATACCTATTTTTCCGATAGAAACCCTTTTTTGTAAACTTCATAGCACGATAATTAAACTGTGTTTTTAACAAAATAAATAAATAAACAGAGCTGTTGAAACCAATTTTTAGGAGCTTTTAATACATGCAGTTAATTCATTATGATTATGAAAAATAAAAAAAAAAAGATTTTAATGAATCTTATTTTTTACATAGGGGAAATTCTCGTATCTTTGGCAGGTTAAGCACTCGCTCCTAACTCCATCCAATTTACTGATTTTCACTATTTAAACAACTAATTTTGCAAAACTTTTTATACAAACTTGCTTGCTCACTTCTTATTGAGCTATTTATCACTCGATTTCAGTTGAAAACGCTTTTAATTAGCTTTAATTGAATGTCAAAGTTCTGACCTGCCAACATTAGAGGCACGCTGGAATTAGATGCTGTTCCCCTATATGCTTTGAAAATGTTACGAAAACTTTTTTTGAATTTAGAGTAAACTGTGGCAAGAGTGGTCACTAGCATTTTCTGGCCTTAATTGCAATGAAATTTTCCAATATTTGGCTGGTGAATGTGTCTATGGGTATGCTATTTACCCGTTAAAAAAAATAAAGCGTGTTATTTTTACGAGCAATCATAATTTTTCGCTATTTTGTTAGTAAATTTCATGTTTGAAGTGCAAAACCTAAGATTAAACAAATAAAAAAAATCTAGTATGCAGCTTGATAACTGAGGTAATTATTAGTAAAATCGTGTAAATACACTCACTGAGTTGTTTTTCCTAAATTGTACTAGAATCTTTTTAAAAATGAAAAAGTGTACGGGACCTTGGCTTTACATTCATTCAATTTTTAAACAAGGAAATAATAGAGATCCTACATAGGGAGACTGTTCGAAATGAATTTGACGTACCAAAACAGGCACGAGTTTGACGTATCCAAACGAGCATTTGCCTTTACGCCCATCAAAACTTATCAGTGTTGCCAAGCTCAAAACATACGTTGCCAGATCGATTTAGCTAGCTTAGAACAGTCTCCCTATTTAGGGTCTCTAGGAAATAATATATTATATTAGTGTAAATCATTTGAAAAAAAAAAAAAACACACAATAATGCCTTCCAAGGTTGAAATTTGTTTTTGCCTCAATCTCAAATTGCAGATAAACATCACCCAACCCAAATACGATCATCCCTAAACCCAAAAAACCACCTTATCTGTCCCCCCTGATGCTATCCATCAATTTGATTAAGTATGTTCGAGATTTTCTCTTTCCTGTCCTCTGGAGGCTGTGTGTGACTCAACAACTGCTCGCTCGTAAAACAACAACAACACGAAAAATCAACACCGATCTTCGACTTCCACGCGAGAACGCAAACGATGCAACAACCCAAAACCCCGAAAAAAAAACCCAAACCCGAACAACCGCCAATCAAGTGCGAGGTGAGGTCCGAAAAACAAACATTCTCATATCAGCACTCCTCCGACCTCTCCGGCACAGACACACGAGCGGAGTCCCAGCAGTTGGTTTTTCGAGAATTGGAAGCTGCGTGCCGCGCTGAGCAAACTAGGGGAGAGCGTCTTATTTTTGAGCAGTATCATATTTAAAGTTCATGCTCATTTGACATTCTTTCAAAACTGACGAAAAAA
The DNA here is from genome assembly GCF_016801865.2 of Culex pipiens pallens. Taxonomy (NCBI): domain Eukaryota; kingdom Metazoa; phylum Arthropoda; class Insecta; order Diptera; family Culicidae; genus Culex; species Culex pipiens. The sequence continues at coordinate 153,198,500 of NC_068938.1, forward strand.
GAATTTGATCCTGCTCAAAAAAGGGTTCTCTACCCTACATTGAACACGATGGTCCTGGTTTAGGACGAGAGGAAAGTGAAGAAGCATGACGAGCTGAAAATTTGGGATTTTGTTTATTTAATTTCGAACATGATTTGGTTGTTCTTCTTCAAGTTTTCACCTCCCCTTCATATTTTCGCCCTCTTCAAATTGTGGTCGTTGTCTCTCCGTTTAGTGGCCGTGACCAGTCCAATTTCTCACTCATTTTTCGAACGGTTCTCGTGTGGTCTCGTCTGAATCAGAAGAGGTTCTTCGGACGAATCGATCACCGAATCGGAGAGACATAGTGTTGGTGGGGCTTATCGTGATTGTTTTTATTTAACATTTTTTCGATTCGAGCTTGAAGGGAAAACCGTTCGCGATGGGATGTTAATCGGGGGCGATTTTTTAATTTCTTCTTCAACGCGCGAGTAGCCAACAAACTAAAAAGATAAGATTGCAATAAAATTCACGGCCTTCGATGATGGAACCAGAGTGTGGTCGCGATGGGTGGATTTTGACGCCGCGTTTAGAAATTGGACCATGGAAGCCATGGTTATGGTAATTAATGAGGAATACGGAATTAATGAGAAATACGGACATTTTCAGCCATTTTGCTGTATTTGAAAAAAAGTTCAGTAGATTATGCTGCAAATAATATACACTATTATTGTTAAGCATTTCCCTCAAGAATGAACAACTTTATTGATAAAATATATCTGATTTTTTGTTTGTTTGAACGAAAAATTGTGTTTACGTTTTAAAAACAAAGAAGCCGTTTTGCATTGTTGGTTTCCCGGGCAGACGGTAATAAAAAAATTCATGCCACTGTTACTGTTAAAATAACAGAAAATGTTATGGAACATTCTTGAAAAATCCATTTAAGCATTTGAGTTTAATAAACTCAAACCCCGCTGGTTTGACAGCAACTGTTGTCATACGAACGTGGTCACTTTTAAATTTGACACCCCTTTTACACGGAATTTACAAACACTAACAATCAATGGTTGTAGCAGTTTATGTATCATAAATATTTGTTATTGGTCTGACATTTATTAAAAGCCAAAACAACTTGGGAATAATTTTTTTTTTGCTATGGAATAATATCTCCAACTGTTATTAGGATGATAGGATTAGTTGTAAAATAACTAAAAATGTGATTAGTCTATAATGACATCACAAAAAAATCATAAAGACGAATAACATATCTTGTTATAAATAACATAAAATTTTATTGGCCTAGTAATTAAAAAAAATCAAAAAATGTTATTCCCAAGTTATTTCCGTCTGTATGAGATGTCCATACAAGTTCCCATATAATTTTGGCAACCGTCCATACAAAAAAAATATTGATGTATTAAAAATCAGAATCTCGAGCGATTTTTTTCTAACCAATTTGTTGTCATCGCCAAAGGTGTAGGTATGCGTTGAACTTTACAGAAAAAAATGAAAAAAAAAAACACTTTTTGAATTCGAATTTTTCTTTAAAACAAAGAGCAATTTTCTAAGAAATCGGTCTTTTTTTAGAATTAAATTTTTTGTATTTTTGATCCGAATGAAACTTTTTTGGTGCCTTCGGTATGCCCCAAAAGCCATTTTGCATCATTAGTTTGTCCATATAATTTTCCATACAAATTTGGCAGCTGTCCAAAAATTGTATTCTTTGATGGATTTTTTCGATCGATTTGGTGTCTTCGGAAAAGTTGCAGGTATGGAAATGGACAACACTGAAAAAAAAATGATACACGGTAAAATTTTTGTTGGTGATTTTTTATTTAACTTTTTGTCACTAAAACTTGATTTGCAAAAAAAACACTATTTTTTTTATATTGTTTAGAGGACATAAAATGCCAACTTTTCAGAAATTTCCAGGTTGTGCAAAACATCTTTGAGCGAGTTATGCATTTTTTAATCAATACTGATTTTTTTTAAATCGAAATATCGGTCGCAAAAATTTGTCAACTTAATTTTTCGAATTTGCAATTTGCAATCAACTAGTACTTTAGTGAAATTTTGATAAAGTGCATTGTTTTCAAGTTGAAGCCATTTCTAAGTAACTTTTTTGAAAAAAAGTCGCAGTTTGATTTTACATTGAAAAATGAAGTTGAAAAATTTTTGCGACCATTATTTCGATTTTTAGAAAAAAATCAGTATTGAATAAAAAATTCATAACTCGGTCAACAAACTAATGATGCAAAATGGCTTCTTTGGGCATACCGAAGGTACCAAAAAAGTTTCAGTCGGATTAAAAAAACACAAAAAAATTGAATGACCAAAATCTGAGAAAACTGCTGCAATGCAAACTTTGAAAACTGCCAAAAATACTTTGGTTGTATTTTCAGGTTTCAAACTGAAACTATACACTAAATAAATTCCGATATCGTGCACCGTTTTCAAGTTATAGCCACCTCAAATTGTTTTTGATGATAACGTGACTTTTTGACGTGTAGATATCATGACCAAGCTTGAACATTTCTGAAAAAAAATATTCGGGACACCTACTTCTTATAAATTTGCTACAAAGACATTGTCGAGATTTACCTTCTGAAAGAAGAACAAACAGGAAATTTTTTTATTTGTTCGTTAGATCAAAATTTGTCTGTCTATTTAAAGCTTTTATTTAAATTTTGTAGTTTTGACATCATGAAAGCTGAAACAGTTTTATTAAATGACCTGTTATTATCAATAGTATTAGCACTTTTATTTTTGAAGTTATTGTTGAGACGATATGATTTTTTTTTATACAAATCAGCAAAAACCCTTAGTTTGAACTGAAAATTGTTCTCGCTTTCAACTTTAAGAGCAAAACTATTCCGAGCAAACTTGTTCACCTTAAGCGCGTTCCAACAGGTGGATAAAGACACCTCAGAAGTAGGAAGCAAACCTGGTTTTTGTGAGGGGGGGCAGAAAGCGAGCAAACTTCTTTTACAATCTTTTATTGTCCGTCAATAAAATCATTCGCTTGGCTGGTTTGGGGGGCTTCAAATGGACGAGGAAAGGGCTGTGAAAAAAGAAGTGCCCAATCCGTTTGCAATTTATCCGATAATATTGGAAAATTTTAAATATAGTTTTGTGGAAAGTAAAATATAAAACTGGAAAAATGTTTAATAATTTGCAATCGGGAAATTTCTACAAAACCTCTAATGCGATAACTACACCGTAGTTTGTGGACGTTCCCCTGACATTTCTCGAAGAGGTTCCTCACAGTAGCCGTAAAATGGGGATTGCCCTCTTCAAAATTGGCCGCGAAAAACTTAACTTTTGACTCTCCTTGGAGCGTAGTGCTAAAGCGCGAAACTGCCTGTTTCTTCAACTTTTAGTGACCCTCGGCGAGATGTTGTAAATTTTAACTCAAACTTGCTCCACGGAAACCCACTTTCGAAGGTAGTTCGCGTTGGTTGTGAGTGGCGTATAAAAGTTTTTACGACTTGATTTGCAAAATTAATAAAAATTGCAAATAGATCTACATAAGTTTTTTTTATGAGGTGGAGTTGAGAATAAGTGTTCATGATTTTTTTTATATTTTGAATAAAAAATAGTGTTTTTGGTTATGTTTAGGTAATTTAAGGAAATAACTTTTAGAAGTTACAAAAATGCAATGCATAAACAAATGTGCTAGTCATAATCGTTTTCTTTCTTTTCCTCATATGGACGTCAAAAACTTCAAAGTTTTGGCGGTTCGAAAGTTGGTCCTGGGCATGAGATCTGACAGCAGTGATATGACAAACAACCACCACCGAGAAAGAGAGAGAGAGAGAGAGAGAGCAAATCGATCGATTCGATCGTCCAACAACCCGTTTCCCCAATGGGGGGACCCTCTCCGGCCAGATCCTAAGCTAGATTGGGCAATGATTAATGAGCAGTTTATTTATCAGCGTTTTTTTTCTTCTTTCGGTTACTGGTGAGGTTGTTGTGTTTCATAACCGCAACAATTGAAACTCTTCCTACCCATTTTTGGTGGAGCTCGGCTCGGCTCGGCAGCAAAGTGTTATCATCTTTGACGGCTTTGGAGGGGTGATTAAACTAATAAATCTTATTTTCGATGACTTCAGGTGGAGCCAGATTAGTTTGTAGGGTTATTATCGGGATCTGGTTAGGTATTTGAAACAAAAAAAAAGAGGTTTTTAAAACTGAATTAACTGTAGGCATCTTGGGAGGGCGTCGGTATTGACTAATAAAATAAGGGTCTTCAGGAGTTAAACAGTGAACGGCCTGAAAATTGATGTAAGTGCGACAAAGGGCAAAGGGATTTCAGGTCAGAACGAATTTGACACAAGCACGAGCTTGACTGGTGTAAACATTTTCAATAATAACTACTCTGGCAACTAAATTCAACCAAACTTTAGGAAAATGCACAGAATGGTCAACCAAACAAAACGTGTTTGTTATTGTTAACATTGCGTGGTGGCCTCGTTTTCGTTTAGTCAAGGTCAAAAATTTAAACGCGTTTTTCTCAGAACGTCAAAAAGCGACGTGCGACAAGCTAGCACGACAGCGTCGATTTGGCAGTTTTTTTGTCATTTTGGTCATGTTTTGTAACGCAACAACTAGAGAGCCTATATGGAGAGGCGAAATGTCACTCTCAGGGTTCCAATCGAACTGTCAAATCGGGGTTCCAATCGAGCAACAAGACCATGCAAGAACAAGGTCGGAATCAATTTAAAATAATTTTGGCCAAAAAACGAGATTTATAACAATCACAAGCATTGTAAAACTGTTGTTTATAATAATCTGGTAGTTTTTGTTATGTTTGTGCTTGTTCGGTACAAGAAACGTGCCAGCACCAAAAAAAAAAAAACCAACAAGTTTTCCAACCTTAAATTTGAATGACTTTGGGTGTTTGAAATTTCTCTCGGAACATTTCATTTCCCTATGTAGGTCCCTAGTAACAACTAGAGCTTTTTAATGTTAAGCTTATTTCCTCATTTTTTTACTTAATAAAAGAAGACCTTCAAATTAAATTTAAGTCAATAATAAGCCCAAAAATGGTCACTAATATAGCGGCAAGTTTCGCTGAAACGTGAGCGCACGGAGAGAAAAATATTTGTAGATTTAGAAATATTTATTTGTTTTCTGAAACTACAGATAACCCGTTACCAGACAGTTTTGTGCTTGACGAAGCCCTTTAACGACAAACACTCCCATTTCGGTAAGCCTAGTTTAAATTTACATTTTTTTTGTTTTTGTGCCTTACCTCATAAATCCACCCTTAGATTCCATGAAAAAGGCCCAAAACGGGTCGAAACGTCGGATGAAGAGAACATACAAGTGTTTTGATTCCCCAAACAGACCGAAAGCCAAACCTAACCTAAAAAATTACTGATACGGTCAAATAAACAGCTGAATAATCATATTGTAAAACATTGACCAAGTCGTACAAAATATGTTAATCCCCCAAAACTAGAGTATTCTGAGTTTTTTAAAAAGAAATCTTCTCTCTAAAAAACTTTTGTTTCACATTTTTGTTTTTAATGTTTTGTTAAAATTTTTAAGTATTTTTTTAAATAGCAATAAATTTATAGCAAACATTCTTTACAAAGCTAATTTCCAATTTTTTAATCCGCTACAAAAGTCAAAACTCATGTTCTAAGTAATTTTTGGCCACCGTCACAACAACCAAAAATTTCCAGCTAGACACGCGTGCGTTGCGATATGATTGAATTTCGGTCAAACCGCGTTGATTACCTGATGGGTTGGCAGCCATCCATTAATCAAACGTTTTTTTTTTGTCGTTATCTACCCTGTGGGCCCAAAGCTGGGCTTCCTTCAATTACCTCTTATCAATAATATATGTGAAATTAAATAAACATACGTCTGCGGCTGCTGCCGTTGCTGGCTGCCAGTCATTGCTGCAGCCGATCCAATTTTGGAAAGCCTTTTGGGACCGGGGACACTGTCTCTTATCAAACCCCGGTGCATTCTCTGGGCTGATTCGGTTTATTTAGGAAATACACAAATTTTCACCACTACTAATCAGTTTTAGTTCAACCATTCTGCCTACAAAATTGGGAAATTTTGGAAAAATAACTGATTTTTTTTAGCAATTATTTTTTTTGTAAACATTAATTTTATGAACAAAATGTTACCGAGGTCCTAATTGAATTTTAATATTTTAAATACAATTGTTTTAACAGCGCTTAACTGTGTACTCTCTAATCTACGCTACCGTTTGGAATTGCACAGACCGAAATTGATTGAGAATTGTTATTTTCAATTAGTACCTGGAAAACCGTTGTATTTGTGGGCACGTATGTGCCCACCTTCAACCACCAATGTATGTGTGCAATGTGACTGCACCCTAATGAAGAAGTGCCCCCGGGCTGATGAATTACATTTCGTGGCTTTTCCCCCCAAACCAACAAAGTTTGATTAGGGATTACCGATTGAACGAGCAGCATTGGAACTGAATCGAATCGAAATCCACACGCAGTGTGAGTTGGCTCAAGTGGTCATTAATCAATCCCAAAATGCAGAACGCAGAACGGCAGCGCATTTTACACAATGGCTGGAGGAGCCACTTCCGGAGGGCTTTGATTACCATCGCCGTGGTTCATTGTAGCAACTTTTTTTCCCCATTCAATTCGATGGATTTTGAAATCCAATTTAATTGAACTGATAAGGCCCAGGCCCCCACTAATTGAGAATGGCTGCGGACGACCAGCAGTCAGAATGTGTGAGGTTGATGAATGGATTTGTACGTACTTACACGTTTTTTTTGTTTGTTTTATCGGTGGATGACGCATGAGTTGGGTGCAGCACGTGTAAATTTACCTGCAAGAGACGAGATAAAGAGAGACCTTCATTAAAAGGTTTGTATGTAAAATTATTGGGTCTGAAAATGTTAATTATTGATAATTAAAATTGGACACTTGTTTGCAAATCCAACTCAGCTGGAGTAGTCGGTGGTGTTTCCCTCGAATAATGAACAGATTTAAACAAAAAAACTACTGTTTAAATTGCTGTTACCATAAAAAGTAGTAATGGCAGCTATTTGCATTTATTTAATTAACTTCGTTCGAATCCGAGCAGTTCACTAGGATTTCGGTCATTCGATTTTTTTTTGTATTTTTTAATCCGACTGAAACTTTTTTGGTGCCTTCGGTATGCCCAAAGAAGCCATTTTGCATCATTAGTTTGTCCATATAATTTTCCATACAAATTTGGCAGCTGTCCATACAAAAATGATGTGTGTGTGTGCGTGTGTGTGCAACCAACCAAACGGGACCACGCGGTCGCTTCTTACAAATTGAGTTGTTTCCATGTATTTTTAGATCTACATTCATACATGCAAATAACTCGCATAGGCATTTGGAAGGTGTTAGCTCTGCCGAGCTTCGGTGACCCATTTCTACGCTGGCTAGCCGAGCGCGAGGTCCCTCAGCTTTTATCGACAAGCCCCGCCCTGAAGAACGTTTGCACCAATCGGGTTCAAACGTTATTTAGAACTTCCGAACCCTTGTCAAATGGACAAGGACCCAGCGCGTATATAGTTTGATAGTAACAGTATTCCTAATTCCAGACGTTGCTCACCAAGCTGTGATGGCCTAGTGGTTAGCATTTTTGCTTACCAATCCAAAGGACGGGGGATCGAACCTCGACTCGGGCGACTTTGATTTTTCGTTCATGTTCAGAGTTTCAAGATTAATATTTCCTATACTTTCTCGTTGGGAGCAGATGGGAATCGAACCCAGGACCATTCGCTTAGAAAGCGAACACCGTTACCAGTCAGCCACGGCCGCTCCTTCAGCTGTCCATACAAAAATGATGTATGAAAATTCAAAAATCTGTATCTTTTGAAGGAATTTTCTGATCGATTTGGTGTCTTGGGCAAAGTTGTAGGTATGGATACGGACTACACCGGAAAAAAATGATACACGGTAAAAAAAATTTGGTGATTTTTTATTTAACTTTTTATCACTAAAACTTGATTTGCAAAAAAACACTATTTTTAATTTTTTTTTATTTCTTGATATGTTTTAGAGGACATAAAATGCCAACTTTTCAGAAATTTCCAGGTTGTGCAAAAAATCATTGACCGAGTTATAAATTTTTTAATCAATACTAATTTTTTCAAAAAATCGAAATTTTGGTCGCAAAATTTTTTCAACTTTATTTTTCGTTGTAAAATTGAATTTGCATATCAAAAAGTAACGCGGTGAAATTTTGATAAAGTGCACCGTTTTCAAGTTATAGTCATTTTTATGTAACTTTTTTCAAAATAGTCGCAGTTTTTCATTTTTTTTTAAATTAGTGCCCATGTTTACCCACTTTTGCAAAAAATATTTTTGAAAAGCTGAGAAAATTCTCTATATTTTGCTTCTTCGGACTTTGTTGATTCGACCTTTAGTTGCTGAGATATTGCAATGCAAAGGTTTAAAAACAGGAAAATTGATGTTTTCTAAGACTCACCCAAACACTCCAACATTTTTCAATGTCGATATCTCAGCAACTAATGGTCCGATTTTCAATGTCAAAATATGAAACAATTGTAAAATTTTCCGATCTTTTCGAAAACAATATTTTAAAAATTTTCAAATCAAGACTAACATTTCAAAAGGGACAAACATTCAATATTACGCCATTTTAAAAAGTTTGATTTGACAATTTTGAAAAAAAAAATTCTAAAAGATCGGAAAATTTTACAAATGTTTCATATTTTAACATTGAAAATCGGACCATTAGTTGCTGAGATATCGACATTGAAAAATGTTGGGCTGTTTGGGTGAGATTTAGAAAACATCATTTTTCCTGTTTTTAAACCTTTGCATTGCAATATCTCAGCAACTAAGGGTCGTATGAACAAAGTCCAAAGAAGCAAAATATAGAGAATTTTCTCAGCTTTTCAAAAATATTTTTTTCGAAAGTGGGCAAACATGTGCACTATATTTCAAAAATGAAAAACTGCGACTATTTTGGAAAAAGTTACATAAAAATGGCTATAACTTGAAAACGGTGCACTTTATCAAAAATTCACTTGAGTACTGTTTGATTGCAAATTCAATTTTACATCGAAAAATAAAGTTGAAAAAAATTTGCGACCAAAATTTCGATTTTTTGAAAAAATCAGTATTGATTAAAAAATTCATAACTCTATCAATGATTTTTTGCACAACCTGGAAATTTCTGAAAAGTTGGCATTTCATGTCCTCTAAAATATATCAAAAAATAAAAAAAAATTAAAAATAGTGTTTTTTTTGTAAATCAAGTTTTACTAATATAAAGTTAATTAAAAAAATCACAAATTTTTTTTACCGTGTATCATTTTTTTTCCAGTGTAGTCCGTATCCATACCTACAACTTTGCCGAAGACACCAAATCGATCAGAAAATTCCTTCAAAAGATACAGATTTTTGAATTTTCATACATCATTTTTGTATGGACAGCTGCCAAATTTGTATGGAAAATTATATGGACAAACTAATGATGCAAAATGGCTTCTTTGGGCATACCGAAGGCACCAAAAAAATTTCAGTCGGATAAAAAATACAAAAATTAAAATTGAAGAAAAAAGACCGTTTTCGTAACGGTAATATAATAATGTGTTGCTCGAAACCGTGAGGAGATAGATATTTGCTTTCAGAGAGACTTTTGTGTAAAACTGCCTAATTTGATGGCGTACTCAAAATTCCTGAACGAACGTCATTTTGTGTTCTATTGCATTGGACGAAAAGCGATTGTCCACGCTCCATACAAAAATATTTTGACATATTTTGACAATACCCGGAGAATAAATCGATTTTTTCATAAGAATGGCCCTTTGAACGTTATTTAATGATGACAGATTTTTTTTCTAAAAAAATATGAGTTCTGAAAAAAAGCTTTCAAAAGAACACGATTGAATTTATGTGCTGAAAACATTAAAAAACTGGCAAAAATGAACAAATGCCAATTGCCAATTTTCTTTATTGTCATTTCTTTTGCACGTAAATTGTCCGCTGTATGTGTTGACGATTTTTGTAGATCGCATTATTTTTTCAAAACGATTGCTTATATATTGAAACGAAATTGAAAGTATGCCAGAGTTTGGTCGCTTTTTCGTTTGACACTTTTTTAGTTTGTACCCCGTTGGTTTGAAAAAAAAATCAAACTAAAAAGTGACGAACTGTCACATTTTACACGGGACTCACACATACCATCAAGCCATACGTTTGGGGGTAAGTGTAAGCTCTGTGTATATAGGGTGTCAAACTAAGAAGGGACTCTGTTCGTCGCGGGATTTCAGTGTACAGTAGGGTGCCCAGAATATGGGACTTTTTCTCAAAACCTCGCTCCACAAGCTGAATATTGTTCCTTGACCTATTCTAGGACTCTGGCCCAAATATGAGCAAAATCGGTCATCATTTACCCATTGATACTCGGAGGTGAAGTTTGTATGGGAAAAATCGAAAAAATGTATGGAAAATCCAAGTTTCTTACGGTTTGGTCTGCACGGTGCGCTACTTCCATCCGAATATTCCCAAAAGTGAGATTCTTAATGAAAATTTAATGCTCTACAACTTTGTAGAACATACCAAAGCTGTAAAACTCGATCCTGAAAAGTTATTAGCGATTAAAAAAAGTCATTTTTGTATGAAAAACATTTTTTACACCAACTTTAGGCTCGGGTATCAATGGGTTAATCTCATCCAATGTCGCTCAAAATTTACACAGATACTTAAAATAACCCAAAAAACGTTACTTAATCCACCCTTAGGTGGTTGGCGCCTCCCTCACATTTAAAGGGTGCTATCCAAAATGCAAAAAGTGCGTAAATAACACTAACGTGCTTATAACTTTCGATAGGGTTGTCAGATCTTCAATATTTTGGACGCGTTAGAATGGTCTTTTGAATACCTATGCAATGATAGGTCGCATGAGAGATCCGGACAGCATTTTCATCAAAATATCCGGCCTCGAAAAAGTGCTTAAATAACACTTAACTGCCCATGATCGCATAAATGTCCCATATGCATTTTCATTGTTTTTGAGTTAATAATTCAGTTTAGTTCAAAATCGTGTGCTCTTTCAGAAAAGCCTATAACATCCAGTACTTTGTTCTAGAAATCAGGAGGAAATCCAGTTTTTTTCACGAAAACTTAACACGTAGCCTTATGTGTGGGACAAACTTCAAATGCGTTTTTCTCAGCTTGCTGTTTTTGCATATGGGACATTTATGCGAACATGGGCAGTTAAGTGCTTATAACTTTTGATAGGGTTGTCAGATCTTCAATGTTTTGGACGCATTGGAAAGCTCTTTTGAATACCTACGATAGGTAGCATGAGAGTTTCGGACAGCGTTTCCATCAAAATATCTGAGATCCGGCCTCCAAAAAGTACATAAATAACTCTGAAGTGCTTATAACTTTCGATAGGGTTGTCAGATCTTCAATGTTTTGGACGCGTTGGAAAGGTCTTTTGAATACCTATGCAATGATAGGTCGCATGAGAGATCCGGACAGCATTTTCATCAAAATATCTGAGATCCGGCCTCGAAAAAGTGCTTAAATAACACTTAAGTGCTTATAACTTTTGATAGGGTTGTCAGATCTTCAATGTTTTGGACGCATTGGAAAGCTCTTTTGAATACCTATCCAACGATAGGTCGCATGAGAGATCCGGACAACGTGTTCGTCAACATATCTGAGATCCGGCCTCCAAAAAGCGTATAAATTACACTTAAGTGCTTATAACTTTTGATAGAATAGTCAGATCTTTAATGTCTTGCACGCGTTGGAAAGGTCTTATAAATACCTTTCTGAAAATGTATAGCATGACGGGTTTTCTTACAAAAACCACCCTTTTTACAATCTTCCGGACTTTTGCTAAAATGGTTTTTTTAGCAGAACTTTTGAAGTACTTAACTAAACTGCATAATTTTTAATAGCGACTTATGGGACCTCAAGACGGATCGAATGACGCCAAAACGGACAAAATCGGTTCAGCCAATGTCGAGATAATCGAGTGACAATTTTTTGATCAACATCCCACCACACACACAGACATTTGCTCAGAATTTGATTCTGAGTCGATAGGTATACATGAAGGTGGGTCTAGGAGGTCTAAATGAGAAGTCCATTTTTCGAGTGATTTTATAGCCTTTCCTCAGTAACGTGAGGAAGGCAAAACCGTTTTCCGCTTGTGGAGTAGGGGGTCATTTTTTCTGGGCACCCTAGTGTACAGTCATCCCTCATATTCGGAACAGTTTACAGATCTGCCAATGTTCAACAAATCATAGAAAATCGATAATTGAACATAATGATTTGCTTTTTCCTTCATAAGAAAGCTTTTCTTGCGATCTTTCGATTGAAGTATAGACTTGCTGTACATTTTTACGATTTATATCAAGTTTTTAAAGAAAAAAATTGACCCTTGAAATTCACAAATTCGGAACACTTTTTTCTTACGATGTAAACAAACTTTTTTTTCTCTCCAGGAGTACACATTTTTTACAAAAAAATTACTTCACACTCTGAAACCAACAAAACTCAAGCTAAGTGATGTTTTAAACATGGTCTGATAACTTTTTTGTGAAAATATCAATTAAATTCAGGTGTTCCACAATTGTGGGAGGTGCAATAACATCCCACAGTTATGGAACAGGCAATTTCTAGGCAGTGTTTTGCTGCTCTGGATAAAATAGTCTTGAAATGAGTTTTTTTGTTCAAAAAGTACTATTTTTACTAGTGAAATAGGAAGAGAATGTTCAAATAAAGGTCCTAAAAATAGCAGGGACGACAGAAAAGTTACATTTTGCATCCTATTGACAAATTACCACAAAAGTGTTCCGAATTTGTGGGTGTTCCGAATATGTGGGATGGCTGTATTTGTATTAATTATTTCAAAAAAGTCAGGCAAAATTATCGTTTGACCATTTGGTCCACATAAGTTAGACAATAAAACGATGAATATACAAGAGGGTGACAATAAAAAATCTACATTAGGAATACCCACTGACTTGATTCCTTAGGCCAAAATAAATAGCTGTGCCAAATCGGTTCGGCTAGAATCTTCTTGCACCCTTTGACAAATTGGAGGGAATTGGGTACTAAAGCCCTATGTCAATTTTCATGTACAACGGTAAAAAACACGATTAAAAACCATTTCTAATCCCTTTTCTTCATTTTTATGCAAAATTTTTTTTTGACAAGACAACATTTTTTCGATGGATCAACTATGGTCCCCTTGGAACGAGCTGTCAAGTAGGAGCTTTTCTGTCAAGAAGGACCACGAGGTTAATTTTTCAAAATTGATTTAAAAATCCATTTTAAACTCTTTGGGGTCAAACAAAGGGTTATTGTACTCAGAAAAGTAAGCTTTTTCGCTGTAAACAATAATATCAGCAATCTAAGCTTCATTTTAGGACCCAATTGAATTTCCTGCAAGAATCTCACATTTGAACAGTTTTGAGCGAAACCCGCGTCACCTGCTGCCAAAATCCTGAAAAGATGTTTTCCTCTAACATTTTTATGAATTTTCCCATTGAAAATTTAACGATCAATAGCGAACCGTAACCGATTTGGTTCAAAATTGGCACAGTTACTTATTTTTGCATAAAGGATCGTACTAGAGGTATTTCTTGATATTTTTCACATTTTTTTTGTCACCCCAATATACATTTTCGCACAGTAATACTCAACATAATCACTGACAAATTAATTCAATTAAGTTTCCTTAAAATCGTAACAGCACCATCTTCCCAGAATCGTTTGGAGCTCGTTGAGCGCTTAATTTATGAGAAAACACTCAACCATACCCCCTTTCTCAATTAGCTGCAAATCCCAAAGTTATCATAAGGAAGCGTTTCTCAGCATCCAACGTATAGTACAGCGATGACGATAGTAGCAGATCGGTAGTAGTTGGCAGCGAATCAGCCACTTCCGAAAGTTGTTAGAAGGGGAAGAATGAAGCGAAATCACTAATTGCTCGCAATATAGAGAGAGAGTCGCTCAACGGGTAGAATCTTCCAAGAAGACCAGCTAAGCCAAGCTGAGCTGCTACTCCTATGAGCTCAGGCCACGTTCAACAACGAGCTTAATTAACTGGGTTGATTGCCACTTCCGGACCCGGCTTTACATACCTGATTAACACGTATGCTAACGCACAGCCAGTCAGTCAGGCCAGTTTGGGTTGTTGATGCTTATAAATAGAGCTCAAATTGTTTTCGTACAGCGCGTTTTTCTTTTCCAGCGATGCAGCTTTCTTCAAGTTGTTATCTTAACTGCGTTTTGGAGGTTAGGAAAATTTTGGTTTTCCACCGTTTTTGTGGTTTTGTTTCTCCGGAGCTTCTCCCAGCCAACCCCGAGATTTGGGGGGCAAATTAGCCACATTAGTTTCCGCACGTTAATCATCAAATTTAATAAATTTTGCCCGATTATAGTTTTGTGTTTTTTTTCTCTCTCTTCATCTCTGCCCACAATCAGCTTGGAACAGCTAGTTTTGTCTGGAAAACGGCAATTTTATGGTTTCCCCTCGACGCCAGCCAGTACGATAGGCTGGCAGAGATTACGCCACTGAAATTTGGGGGTGATGAGGCTTAATCGTTTAAGAGGGTTCATTATTTTTCCGTTTGCTGGAGGTGGTTCCGGGGGGTATGGAAATTTGGGTGCAAGTTTGAATCGTTGTGAGTTTTAAGATCAAGGTCCAATAAACCAAATATCCAGTTTTTGCTTTTTTGGGTGTCTTTGAAACCGCCTTGAGCCAGGGGATTAAAAAAACACCCAAAAACCTAAAACTAAAAATTTGGTTTATTGGAAATTTTCAAAAAAAAAAAAAAAACTCCAGATTTTAGCATTTAACACATCTTTAAACACCTAACTACCAGAAAGACAGGCATTTTTTTATGAGAATCAACTTTTATTTCAACCCTTATCAGTGATTGATCATCAATCCTTTCCTAACCGTTTTTGAAGGTCTCCCAGTAATAATCTCTTCTTCACCTGTTATTTCATCATTTGGTTGATCATCTTGCACTAACTCGGTTGTCACCTCTTCCGGTAACAGAACTTTTTCTGTCGAATTATTATCTGGAGACACCAGGCTGTACATCGTCATCATTTGAGGGGAAGCTGCCACGTTTTGCTGCTTGTTGGCCAGAAAGATCGCGACCGTGAGTGTCGTCGCGAGGATGAGTGTTGACTTCATTGTTAGATATTTTACTGGACAGTGAATACTGACAGGATGTTATAGAGGTTTTTAAGCGTGGAGTTGTAATTAGTCATTGAATGGTTTTAAATTGATGTAAGTTGAGGAAAATACTATATTTTGATTGTGACATGAGATCATCAAATGATGATTTCGGTAGTTGGGTTAAGCTATACCTAATGGATTATAAATTACTTGAATGAGTCATATGACAATGCAGCAATGGTAATGTACATGTTTGATGATATTAAAACAATTATTATTCAACATGACTCACAGTTTATAAGTGATCCACATTAACGTATCTAGATGGAGTACAAAATTCTTAACAATCACCAGAAATGTGTCATCGGTTTAATGATTTCCACCACGCATTGTATGGAAGAACTATTTTTTATATATTTTTTATGTGACTTATGATCTGCTCGAAAGCGGGGATGTAAACAGTGACTCAGATTAAAAGAAGTTACTCTTCATATTACTGCCGTGTAGTAATGTGAAGATTAACTCCTTTTAATCTGAGTCTATGTTTTAAGGGGTTAAATACCTGTAAATCTGCTGAAAAAGTCAGAGGTTGGTTTGAGCACAAACTTAAATTTTTTTTAAATCTGTGTTCAGGACATTAAAATATACATTTTCAACTGTTTACTAAATAAATTTAAAGACATTTGGTTGTATTATTGCCGAGATACAGCTATATGAAGTTAGCATTTTCAAAAAACGGGTGCCACGATATCTCAACACTGCCTTGACCAATTCGGCTCACAATTTTGGCGAAGACTCGTTAAACCGGTCCTGGGAGCATGACGAAGGCCAATTTTCAAAATGTTTATATTTAAAAAAGATAAAAATATTTTGGAGTTTTTCATATAAAAATAGAAAGCTTTTGATTTCTGTATTTAAAAAAAAAAATGCAAAATTTTAAAATCGGGCTTCGTCATGTTCAGAGAAAAACGCTCGCAGCGTTTGACAGTTCGCTTTGCGCATGACAAAATTTTCAGCTTAAATCGTCTGTAACTTACTTTAATCATAAAATATTTTCATTAAACTTTCAAGAGTGATTGAAAATCACCTTTTAAGTAGATTTAATAAATATTCCGTATTATGAAATTATGTTATTTTCTACATGTATGTAACCCCTTCAGGGCTACTGAAAGGTTAACCTCGTAGCACTTAGGGTAAAATCATAATTCTAACATCCTTGAGTAACGCAAAAGGTTTGTAATTTAAGAACTGGTTTTAGCATTTTTAATGAAAATATGTCTTTTTTAAAAGAATTTTGCATTTACCACCATATCGGGCGTCCAATTTTACACAAAGGTCCCTTTGAATCCAAATTTCTATTTCTTCACGGTTTTGAGTTACAAATCTCTGAAAAACGAGTCTTAGTAAAAATCCATAAAAATGAAAGGAGGCGTACCACCCCACCGTCACGAGGTATATAAAACCTCGCATTAGTGATCATGGACCAAAATTACTCCTTAGCGCAAAGTTTCAAGGAAATCGAGGAGGGGTCGGGGCATCAGCTGTGTGAGTTAACGTGTTATCGCATCCTACCAAAAATTGCATAGCATAATTTGCAACATATACATTTTTTATTGTCTTAAATTTTTAATTCATTTTAATTATGCCGGACATTTCTCACAATTTTCAAACTTGGGAATTTTTGGTTAAGATGATTTAAATTTAACAAAAACAAAAAATCAAACCAAATTGTTCGCTAAACACCATTACCTTGGGAGTCTCTACACAGTAAAAAAAAATCATGGTAATATTACAGCTGGGAAGGGGTTCATCTTTTATGTCTGAAAAAATGTGTAATTTTACCTCTGAAAATGTGCAATTTTACCACTTTTCAGGTGTAATGTACCTTTTTTCAGTCTAAACAGCGAGATTCCGACAAGGTGTCCGAAGGCTTGAGACGGTGAGGCAATTTCAAACCTCTTTTTACACCTAAGCTTTCATCTACCCTAGGATTTAAACTGATGACCTTTGGATTGCGAGTCTAACTGACAACCAGCGACTCCACCGAGACAGGACCCAGGGAGACGACTCCTACATCTCTAGGATAGACGGGGCCAATATTCACTTCCTCGTCCGACGGAAAGCGTGATCAAACATATCACTTTTCGAAAAATGCCACCGGGGCTGACTGGTACCGAACCCAGACCAACTGGCTACACCACCGACCCTGACCAAAACTCAACATTATCTTTTATAATTGTGTATGTCATCAAAATTGTTGTGTACCCTTCTTTTCTTAATCCCGACTCATGTTGACTGAACAACATACTGAATAGAACTTTTAATGAAACACACTTTTCTAAATTCAAGATTAACTTGTTTTTTTGTCGAAACACTAATATTTGCCGATTATGCATGATACGTGACAATCGAGCTACCATTAGTCGAACCCAATTCCTCCACTGGTTCTGCAAGGTGCACCTCCGTCACGTTGAGCGATGCCATAAATTCCGTCATGTTCAGTTTTAGCGATGTCGTCTGCAAGCCTGCCGGTTGGCCGTAGCTTTGGGGAAGAGATGTCACTGTAGGGCCAGAAGCGACCAAAAGAAGCGCGGCTGCAGCCACCAAGGAGAAGAACACTTTGGCACTCATTACGTTGTGTGGGGGTGTTGTAGAGTGAGCTGATGGGGGTTTGAGTCGTTGCTTTTTGAATGCACCTTTTTTATTATTTTTTATGTGGTTTATGGATTCATTTGCTTATCACTATTATTTTTCAATTTGGCAATCAAAAATAGGTCATCATTATATTTTTTAGGTTAGTCATGACTAACGAATTATTTTGATTATTTCATTGTTACCAGGCAAATTCTTAATAGATATAAAAACTAGTAATTTATGAAAATTCGACGCTGTCACGCTGCCTTGTCGCACGTCGCTTTTTGACGTTTCCAGAAAAACACGTTTTAATGTTTAACCTTGAATAAACAAAAAATAATAACACGCAATGTAAACAATAACAAACACGTTTTGTTTGGTTGACAATTCTATGCATTGACCCAAAGTTGGGTTGAATTTTGTTGCCTGAGTACATAGTTACAATTATAAATGTTTACGGTAGTGGGTACGTGTGTCAAACGCATTCTGGCCTGAAATTCCTTTGGCCAGTTGTCGCACTTACATCAATTTTCAGGATGTGTCAAGATAGCACGACAAGATTAAAACCTCTTTCATATGAAGAGTGACAACAATGCACCGAGTTATTTTCGTTTTTTTAGAATATCTCAGGATTGAAATCGAATTATGGGGATCTGTGAAGGCCAAAAGGTGAGGCATTGAGAGCTGTACAAATTGGCGTTTGGAACTCAATTTGGGCCAAAATGCACGTGTGACATGATAGCACGACAACGACGAATGGTTGTTTACCATAGACTCCGCAACAAAGTATTCAGAGATGCTCTTCTTTTAGAGAGCAGTTACACAGTAAACAATAGTTTAATGATCAATTGTTGAAAATTTGATGATTGATTATTGCCGTTTTTTATGTAATTTTACCTCTTAAATATTAAAAATATTCAACTGTGCACCTGTTTATTATGTATGTATGTATGTATGTATGTATTTGAACCCTCGTCTTGGCAGAACTTGGCCATGACCACAGCATATTTCAACTGAGACGCTTCTGGCTAACGATTTCTTCTGAAATTTTACAGACATAGATCGGTAATGCAGATGACTCGGGAAAGGTAATCCACGACTCCCGATCCAGTTTATGAGTATATGAGATGGCCCTGGGCTGTTTTTGAGACAGTGTTAGTAGTTATACAATGGTTTGATATATTAAACCTTGCGACATTATTTCACCACTACGGATCAATTCAGTTCTAGATCATTAACTCCATGATGGCCGACTGGTTAGCGTCCCAGACCATCAATCTCAAGGTGTGAGTTCGAATCCCACCTAATTCTTCAAGGTTTTTTGTTCATATACAAAGTTCAATTCCTGATTCCAAATTTGAAGGGAACCGACCGGGATTTTGATTCCTGAACTTTCTGCTTTCGAGGCAGAAGCCGCAACCATTAAACCACGGAGCCGGTCTCGCAACTGTGCACCTGTTCGCCGCCATCGTGCTAACTTGTCGTACGTGCATTTTGGGCCAAATTGATTTAAGAACGCCATTTTGTGCAGCTCTCAATGCCTCACCTTTTGACCTTCACAGATCCCCAAAATTCGATTTCAATCCTGAGATATTCAACAAAAACCGAAAAAACTCCGTGCATTTTTGTCACTTTACATATGAAAATAGTTTCAATCTTGTCGTGCTATCTTGTCACTCCATGAAAATTGATGTAAGTGCGACAAAAGGCCAAAGGGATATCAGGCCTGGAAAGTCAGAATGCGTTTGTCGCACGTACAAGCTAGACTACCGTAAACATTTGTAATTATAACTCGGGACTCCAGCAACCAACTTCAACCAAACTTTGGGACAATGCACAGAATGGTCAGCCAAACAAAACGTGTTTGTTATTGTTTACATTGCGTGCTCTCGTTTTTGTATATTCAAGGTCAAACATTAAAACGCGTTTTTCTCGGAACGTCAAAATGGCGGGTGCGACAAGATAGCACGACGACGTCGTGTTTATTATTGTAAAATATTGAAACAAAATCAAAGTACAGTGGACTCTCTGGCTGTCGATCTTCTCGATATCAATATTGCTCCAGCTGTCAATAAATTTGTCAGTCCGTTCAAATAGATTGCCTCCCGCGCTCGACAATCGCTTCAATATCGACAACGAGAGAGTCCACTGTAATTTATTCAGTAAAAAAAACAAGGTATCATTTGATGTCTTTAAAAAATCCTACTATTTCCATGTAAATTTGTATTTCAAAATATTTCAAGTGATTCCCTTGTAAGTTTTATTTCCCAATAATTTGAACAGTAATGCAAATTAATTGTTGAAACGATTACTTATCAATTATAACATTTTAAAAATGTCGACAAAAACTGTTCAAACGCCAAACAAAACTTCCAAGAGGACCAATTTCACCTTCATGCAGTCCATTGCTACACCCTTGAAGTGGCCCACCCACAATCTGGGTAGCACAGTGTTGTTGAAAATCACGAGGCTTGTTGTAATCAAGTGACACCGAGTGACAACTTGATTAACTCTCACCGCCCTGACCCGTCCCAAAGCTGTGGATGGGCGGTGGTGCAAAAATGCTGATCCATCGTACTTTTTTCTCTCCTTGTTTTGTTTTCTACTTTTTGTTTTATTTTTTAAAGGGTAATTCCCTTATAGGTTTGCTACTGTTAAACAGTTGTTTTTCTACATAAATCAAATCAAAAAATACCTTAAATTAAAAATTTTTGATTCTTCCATCAAAAATTTTACATGACAATTTTGCAAAAATTGTAGTCCACATTAACGTGAAGACTTCCATGATTGTCATGATTTTTTGTTCAAAATATAAGCGACGCAACGCTTTCAATATTTTGACGAAATTCCTTCAACAAGTTGTTTAGAATAGTGCCCTACACATGCTGATTCCTTTTGGTAACGATTATCACATTCCTTGTAAAGTTATGGAAATCATCATTAATCAATGATTGCCAACTAGGACGTCAATGACTGTGCCACAAAATTATATAAATTTTGAAGCACAATTGATTTAGATCAAAAATTCTTTCAGTGGCTTCAAGAAGGCAACAACCGGCACACGCTGATTCCTTTTGGTGCTGAAATTCGTTAAATTGAATTTAATACAGAATTTTTTATAGTGATGAACAATTTTCTTCGAAAATGATCAACGGCTTCACCTTAACTCAAATACAGTTCCAAACCCACAACTTGACAACAACTCTGATGTCCCTTTGGCAACTGCCCACTATGGGGTATTTCCATATAAGCGAGCGGCCAAAAATATTTTTTTGCTTTTTTGTGACTTTTTTGTGTTGTTTGTACTTAGTATAATGAAAACAAATAAAATTTGATATTTTTCCAAAAAAAAAGTTTAATTTTCGATTTTTTCGTATATTTGAGGCCACATGCATTAAAGTGGTGAATTTTAATATTCTTGCTCTGTCTATTTGATGCACGGAATGGCGGTTTATGCTATGTTAAAGTTCCTGATTTACGTTCAATCTCCCTCCCCTTTTTCTTGAGTTAAAATCCACCTCTCTTTGAAGAAACCCCCCCCCCCCTCCCCCTCCAATTAAAATTTGATTTTTGCGGTGTTTTAGAATTTTAGACGGTTTATTTTATGGAACATTGTATGGATTCTCGTCCACGTTTTTTGTTGATCCACTTGCAAAATTTACGTTTTCCACGATAAATTCTTCTAAATCAAAATCACTATGTAACCGATTGTCGTTAGATTACTTAAAATATGAACTTCTTCTATGGGCTTTTGTATACCTCGTTTTGAAGCTACAGAACAACGTGCGTAGTTTTTCCTCTGTGGTTTTTCCCCGAGTTGATCATGTGATGGTTCTGCAATGTTGTAATTCTTACAAATATACTCGAAAGCAGTTCTCACGTTTTCATACATACATAGCAGGTACCGTAAACTGGGGTCAATCGGGACACATGGGGCGAATTGGGACAACAGTTTTAACTATGTTGGAGCACAATATTTTGATTTTTCTGGTTGGTTTCGGTTAGAACAGACTCAGACCAACAAAATGTGTACATCCATTTCCAAACTTAAAAGCTTTAAGTGCTCTAAAAACTGTTGTCCCTATTCAGACTGTAGTCCCGATTCGCCCCAGATTACGGTACGTCATTTCTGCCTCCGCAGGTAAATAATGTGATTTTAACCGCGAAATCATTAATTTCCTTGCATGAATCAAAATGTTCAAAATGGCATAACTCAAAAAGTGCACATAAGTGCACTTTGAAATTTGGAGACAAGTTAGGACATGGTTCAAATTTTAAGCTGCAAAATTTTCAGATCGCACAAATGCACACAAAAAAAGTACTCCATTAACAAAGTTGAAAAAAACTAAATTTTGAATAAAAATCCATCTTTTTTGATTTTTATTATTTTTTTAGCCTGTAAAAGTGTGTTTTGTAAAATATTATTAAAAAGTTGAATCAATTACCTTTCTGAATATATATAATGATGCAGGAAAAAATACATAAACAGCTACACAGTACAACTATGAAAAATAATCATTTTTTTGTCAAAAAACATGTTTTTTCTTACCATTTTCGCCTTTGAAGGTCTGCAATTCAGTGAATTTTGAACCTACAACTTTCAAACTCCGGATTTTTCTTAGTTAGAATGTTTATTTTCGAAAAAAAAATACCAAAAAAATAATTAGAGTATGTCGGTTTTTCGATTTATGGCCGCCTGAAACCCCATAGTGGCTGCCGTGTTTCGTACCCGTGACAGCAGACGTCCACGTGCGCCGAGCAGATCTCGGCTTGACACAGGGAACGACATAGTCAGGCCATCATCAGCCCGTCGCAGTAGTACCTAGTGCTAGTACAACACGGATGCCAACCCGTCAGACAGTGTTTCTGCTCATCTCCTCGAACTGGGTTTTTTTCTCTATTCAAACCCGGCCCCACTGACTGACAGAGCTGATGAGTGACGGTCGGAGTGAAAAATCAGGTCAAATCTGTTGTTGGCCGAGGGAAACAACATCGAACGTAGAGAGATAAACAAGAAGAGACTAGGGGAAAAAACTAGAACAAAACACACATTTTCTCCATCGGTTTCACCAGCTTGGAAACATTGAAACGTGCCCCGTTGGACATCGTTTGAAAACAATTGCTCATAATTGATACGAACAGTTTAACATCACTGTCACTTCAAACATCGTATATTAATTATAACGCAGTTTTATACTTCTTCAAGAACCCTTCTGTTGAGCAGCTGCCGTTCTAGGTTGAAGAAAACAGTCTTGTTCAACTCTACGAGCATCACAGAGCATTCTCTTCACGTAGAACATGGCACACGGATGGGAGGGACGTGACGAGTGCAGAATTGCAGTGTCTACAACTTTTTAAAATTAATTTCTTCAGCATGTTGCTACATGGTGTAGATGTTGCCTCTTCCCCTGCTAAGGATGACACTGACTGGCGACGATGGACAGCTCGGCGTGACCTCCTGGGAAAGATGCCCAAGAGGAGTAGACTGCTAGCATGAGCAAATGAAACAGTTTTTGTCTGCAAGTTGAACGGAAACGATATGCTGCTAGTTGATAAAAATATAAGGCGAATTTGGTAAACTTAATAGTTGATCTGTTTTAGTGAACAAAAAGTGCCAACCTGTAAGCAATGACAATGACGTTTTGTTTTTCGTTTAAGTTTGGAAAGTATCGAAAATAAACCCGAAAAAACTTCCTAAATAATGTATTGAGTAATATTTTGTTTGGAATCAAAAAGTTTTGTGTAAATTGTGTGAAGGGCCTAATAATTCGATGAAGGCCTTTTTAAAATAAAAGACGTGATTTTGAAAATTTGAAATATTTGTTTCAAAAGTCAAGATTATTGCACACGAGTCCCGAGCTGGTGGGAATAACAATACGGAGATCATTTCAATAACAAGTCTTGTTAAAATATCTAATTGTGTTATCAGAATATGATGACCATCGGTAACGAGAGGAAAAAATAATAACATCCCCAACACTTAATCTTAAAATTGCTATTAAACAGATCTTATGGGAGAGTAAGACAATAAAAACTCAAAGTATGGAATATGGAAAATCATTCAACCATTGATCGCGTTATGCTCAGAACTATGACCAATTTTGTCAAGGACATTATTTTGGCCATGAAATGTGGTTTTCATGCGAAAACTAAAAGATTAAGTGAATATCAAACTAAGAAAGTGGAAAATTTGAAACATGAATTTTTAAATTAGGCAAAGGAAATTAACAACTGTTAAAAAAATGTATGTGTCCTTAACCGAATTTGTTATTATTTTTTATTTTGCTAAATATGACCAGAACTATGGGAAAATGCTTACCAATTTGGCAAGAACATTATTTTGGCCATCCTATTTATACTAAATCTTCTATGAAAGTTGTAAAATTAAGAAAGGTGAATTCTTCAAATTATTGATATACCCACCACGGATATCAATAGTTTGATCGAAAATTTTGTGAATAGCGATATATTTTATTTTAATTTTACATTGAACTCTCAAATATTTTGGGTATTTGCTCACTTAGATATTTTGCCCGGTCTCTGTTAAATTTTACTTTTTTTCCAATATTTTTAAGCTTTCAACCAATGTTTACAGATTTTATTCAGCATTTGAAAATATGTTATATTTATTTAACACCAAGCAATATGCAAAAAAACATATCTCACAAATTCTAAATTGAGTTATCGGGAACTTTTTTTCCTGTGTTATCGAATTTTCTTGTAATAATTTTTAAAGCTGAGAGCTGAATGATTAGCACTTAGAAAAACTCTTTTTTGTTGTAACTTTAGTTAGTTGTACCAATGGTCGAATTGACAATGCTTAAACAAATTGTAGATTTTTTTTCTAGATTTCCAAATATTTGTTTTCAGAGTTGGACGAGAATGCACACCATTTAGAAAATAATTAAAAATTAAATAGGTTTGTATTCCTGAAAACCGCTTCAACTCGGAAATATTGCATTTTATCAAAAAATCACTCAAGTAATTTTTGATTCCAAATTAAATTCATCCAACAATTGTTCTTGTGGTTTTTTTGTGGTTAAATTTCGATGCTTTAAAAAAAATGTTTAATTTAAATTCATGACTTGGCGAAAAACAAAACGTCCGACATGCTCTATAGATTATAAGTTGGCACTTTCTGTCTAACTGAACAAACTAAATGAGTAAAAACCTGTTAAATTTAAATTAACAAATTTATAGTGTCAAACAAGCACGGTCACCCGATTCCGCTGAGACTTATTTAGCGTACAATATCTCTGCCAGCTTCAAGTTCCAAGAAATCTCCCCTCAAGGAGGCCCAACACCCGAAGGTGGTGGCCTCCCATGCAAGTGTTCAGAGTTGCTGCTCCCGGTCGGATGCTGCTGCTGCCCGCCGGGAAAGGCGATTGATTGACATTTACAATTAACTAAACAAACACATTTCACAAATTCCTGGCTCTCTGGGCTGAGCAAAAGAGGAAAAGAGAAGCAGACAAGACTCAAGAAGGGGTTCGCGAGATCACGTCGGGCTTGGCGAGCTGGATTAGTCTGGCACTGGCGAAAAGTGACGCTGCCGTATAGTTCTTTTTCTTTGGGAAAAAGATTTTTGAACCTTCCATAGTTATTAAAATGATTTCAAAATTATTGAAAATATATTCAAAATTAAGAGCGTACCTATTTTTTAGTTACAATTTAGTTACCTACCAATAATTTTTTATTGTGCTTCCTAAAGAATTGCATTCGCTGTTACAAACCGTTGAGAAAATAGCAACGGGAAAGGGTTAGAAAAAATAATGGAACGCTGTGATGATTTGTTGTGAAAACAATGCGTCAGAGTTATTCTTGTATGTTGAGGAAATTTAAAAAGATATTTAGTGATTTTTAATTTCCTGCAATTTTTGTTTTCCTTTAAAGTGCCTTAATTTGAATTTAATTTCAATTTTATTCTACCAAAACAAGTTCATTAAAATCGCATTAATGTCACTATAAAATGGGCATGAATTTTGACAGATTCAGCAGTCAGTCAACAGCAATGAATCCAACAGTTTTTGTCCTCGTGGTGGCCACCGTGGCCTGTTTGGCGGTGCTGAATCAGCCAGCAGCAGCAATTGAAGCGCCGATTCCACTTAAATCGTTTGACCCACTGGAACCAGGAGTCACACCACCCTGGTCTGCTCGTAAGCCTGGAATGGAACCTGCGATAGTCACCATAGAACAGAGGAAGCCAGCAGTGCTCCACGAAGCTGCTACTGCAGAAGAAGTTTCCGGCAAGGAGAACGGTGAAAAGGAAAAGAAGAAGTGTATCAAGAAAAACAAGCTTGGTTTTATGAATGCTATGATCGCTGGTGACAAAAAGCCTGAAAAGGATTAAAGTTTTCTAATATTATAGAGAAAAATAAAGATATATATTTTGATATCGCTAACCGCAGTAACATTTATATTTTATTTCTACTTTTTAACTAGTCAAACTCCCTATGTGCATTTGAATTTAAAAAATTGTTTTAGATAGAGGATTTGCAGCAAAGCTAAAAGATACATGTCGCCACCTATGAATAAATAGCGTAAACCTACTTTTATTTTTGAAAAATGTGTTTTTTCCTTCATAATCAACATTTTTATAAAACTTATGCCAGATTTGGATGGGTAAAATCATTTCCAACAATTTGGTGTACAACTTTCCAATATTTGTTTGATTTTTCTATGAGAAAACTGTAAATTTAGAAAAAGATAGTAATTTTGATTATTTGGCAAGAAAGTCTGTCAAAAATCAATAAAAATGGTTGAATATACGTTAACACATCTGTTATCAACTATATAACTGTTTATTTCATTGATATATACGGGGAAACTCATTTTTTCGTGTTCCAAAACATGTTTTTTGAAGAAAAAGTTCACAAATTTTTGCGCGCCCAAAAATTGATGTTCATTATTTTAAAGCAAAACATTTTTCTCGTCATTTGCAACCAGTTTCATTAAAATTGATGCAGGGAATCATGAGAAATAAGCGATTTTGTTCTTCAATCCAGCAGAAAGGAATACGATTTTTGGCAAGTAACCTCATTTTGGCGCCACCTACATTTGAAACACAGTCGCGCTGCAAAACCTCAATAGGACATCTTACAAACGTCAAATGATTCTTTATTGAGGTTGTTTTGCATGATTCTTCTGAATGAAAACAAGATCTCCTCGCCGTGTACGCACTAGAGTAAGCAGCAGTACAGTGCTCAGTGCTCAAAGAGTTTTTCGTTTTTTTTTCGCCGTAATTGACCTTAATTACCCGCGAGTTTTCTCCTGTAGCATGCCAAGGGCCGGCCGTGGCCGTGGCAGTTCGAAAGCGGCCTCGAAAAACCCACGAAGCAAAAATAAATAAAACACTATTTTTATATTTTTTCTATTATCTGATATGATTTAGGGGACATCAAATGACAACTTTTCAGAAATTTCCAGAATGGGTAAAAATCTTTAACGGAGTTTTTGAATCAATACTGATTTTTTTTTCAAAAAATTGAAATATTGGTCGCAAAAATTTTTCAATTTTATTTTTCGATGTGAAATCGAATTTGCAATCAAAAAGTACTTCGGGAAAATTTTGATAAAAAGTACCGTTTTCAAGTTATAACCATTGTGAGGTAACTTTCTTGAAAATCGTCGCAGTTATTCATTTTTTTAAATTAGTGGCCAGTTTTTCCACTTTTTATTTTTTTTTGTTAAAAAGCTGAGAAAATTCTCTATATTTTGCTTTTCTGAAAATTGTTGATACGACCCTAAGTTTCTGAGACATTGCAATGCAAAGATTTAAAATAGGAAAATTGATGGTTCCTAACTCTCACCCAAACAAACAAATAGTAAAATAAAAAATCACCAAAAAATTTTGAAGCGTGTACCTACAACATTTCGAAGACACCAAATCGATCAAAAAATTCCTTCAAAAGATACCGATTTTTGAATTTTCATATATCACAGCTGCCCAAGGATGGAATAATCGTAAAAAAATCATTTTCGCTTGCGACCTTCTTCACCCGCAAAAGAGAGAGGAGGCAAATCATGCATAAGAAAATCGCTTCCTAAATTCTTCAAGAAAATCAATTTCCTGATGATTTATTGTGAATTTACATGTCAGCACC
The DNA here is from genome assembly GCF_016801865.2 of Culex pipiens pallens. Lineage (NCBI taxonomy): Eukaryota > Metazoa > Arthropoda > Insecta > Diptera > Culicidae > Culex > Culex pipiens. The sequence continues at coordinate 153,226,360 of NC_068938.1, forward strand.
ACTTAAAAATATTGATTTAACTTTGTTTACACACATTGCCCATCTACAAAATGTGACAGGTCATTTATCGACGTGTGACGTTACACTTGCAAGTGTAGCAGTGAAAAAGATGTTCCGCCGAATAATCAAGATGATGATTTTTTTATTTCCTTTTACCGATTTTTCGTGTGCGAGAGAGGAGAGCCATGGTCCCGACGGATTTTTTCTCTTGATGAACGTCCAAAAAATTTCTTTTGGTGATGATTATTCCATCGCTGCAGCTGCCGGATTTGTTTGAAAATGTATATGGACAAACTAATGATGCAAAATAACTTCTTTGGGCATACCGAAAAAAGTTTCAGCCGGATTAAAAAATACAAAAAAAAGAATGACCATAATCTCAAAGAATTGCTCAATTTAAACTCATACAAAAAAGCTCTCAAAAATCTTGATGCTTTGAATGTTTTATAATCTTTTCAAAAGCAACAAATGCAACCAAGAGAATTACGAGCGATTTCAAGATTTTCAATGTTTTTTTTCTGAACCGGATCACCTAAGCTTCCATCTACCCTGGGATTCGAACTGACGACTTTTGGATTGTTAGTCCAACTGCCAACCAGCGACTCCACCGAGGCAGGACCTAGGGAGACGACTCCTACACCTGGATTGAGCTAACGACCTAACCCATCATTTACTTCCCCATCCGACGGAAGGCGTGGTCAGACAAATCTAGTCTCGAAAAATGTCATCGGGACCGTTTGGAATCGAACCCAAGCCGACTGGGTGAGAGGCAACCACGCTTACCCCTACACCACGGTTCCCGTAATTCTTCTCCCCTGATCTCAACTTGAGCTGAAGTTCAGAAACTTTGTCAAATTACGTGCTTCAGTAATTTCGAATAAAACATTAAATTTATGTTGGGAAATTCGTTGTCCAAAGCTGGACAACATTTAGCTATACACAAGTTTGGATGGTGTAGTTACAATCTTCATTTGAGCGAGCGTACCTTTAAGGCTACCAACTGTACGGATATTTTCCTTACCGTGATGATTTTCGACCCTCGTCGCGGATTTGTTTCGTTTTATGCGGATTTGGATTTGATGATGACAATACATCTTTTACAAATTGAATGGCTTTTTTGTTTAGCCAAAGTTAAAAAAAATTAATTTATCTTAATAATTCCTTAACAGTATTTGCTGTCACTTCGGCAAAGTGTACGGATTTTTACTCGGAAAGAGTTGGTAGCTTTAGTATTCAGAATACCTATTTTCTTTTAAAAAACATACATAAAAAAACATTGAGTGTCATTTATAATTGAGAATAAAACTAGTGAGCAACTCAAATACATATCCATAAAAAAAACAAACCACAAAATCTCAAGCACTCGCTCAGTTGATAACTTTCAAGTTTTCAAGATGATGACAACGACAATTCTATAGACGCATCCAGCGCTGATGAAGAACAGCCAGTCAGCCAGCTCCACTTGACGAGGCGACCTCGGTCAAGCGGAAGGTTAGCCCAAAGCAAAACTTTTGGTTCAAGAGAGCGAAAGAGAGCAGGGTGCCAAGAAGGCGACAATTCTTGAAAAATGGTAATTTATTTTTCCTTTCTCCTTCGAATGCTTGCAACGATTCTCAACCAAAATAGGAGTAGAGAGAGGGACTCATCCTTGGACGTTCCGTGTTTGCTCAACTTGAGTCGTTCGTTTGCCAGGATTAAGGATCGTTGAGGAAGAAGCAGAGTTCTTAATAGTTTTCTGTCGCACAACTGGTTGGCAGACGAATCTACTTCCTGGTGCCATCGTAATCGTTTACTGTCGCCGATATTTCCTTGGGTTGATAATGTGTCTCGTAGAAAGTAGTGAAAACTGCGTAAATTTGAGCAGTTAATGAAGCAAAAATTCAGATAGAGCACAGAGAGCACTCCAGGATCCTGTTGCTTCCCAGGATATGTGTCCAACCTGTCGTCCCCACGCTGCTATGATACCGCAAGAATTACGGTTCGTCATCGGTGTCTCATAAATATTCATTCGATATATCCCTATCACGGCACACTCTCACACCAAACGACGTGAGAGTGCTTGTGGGCTGGAAGGAAAAAAAAATGCAGGAAAAACGCTTTTCCAACCCCGCACACACACACACCTACAAAAGGACAGCTTCCCGCATTGGCTTGGTGTGGGTTTCACACGGGGGATTCGTACCAGGATCACAGCATGGCGAACAGGAGATTGAACCGCACGACGCCATATCGTGGAACACGTTAGGGTGAGGGGAGGTATTTGGGAAGTATTCAAGTTTTTTTATTAAGTTTTATAATTTAAGTCAATTTAAGTTTTTTTTAATGCTTTTTTTCAAATTTATTCTAATTTTTATAAAATTTTATAACATAATTATAACTGTTTGTTCTACACTTTCAATAAAACAAAAATCTATGTTAGATATATTTTTTCGTTACAATTTAAAAAAAAAAACATTTATGAGAAACTACTTATGTTTATAATTGTCTGTTATGCATTTTGTAAAACATTCTCACACTTAAAAAAAACTCTTCAAAGTTAAAAAAGTTAAAAAAAAACATAAAATTTGAAAATAAAAATGTTTGTTCTAAATAAAAAAATGACCCTTCTGGGATAATATAGATTCGAAAATTACATTAAATTTCCATTAAAATGACATGCTCAAAAAAAATTACAGTTGAGTAACGGAAAATGGCAGAATTTTTAAAACTTGTTCAGTGTTTTTTTTTAGTGAAAAATACGTTTTTGCGGAATTTTGAGTACGCAATCAAATCTGGCGTCCAATTTTACAAAAAAGTCGTTTTGACACCAAATTTCTTTATCTCACCGTTGCAGGCTGCAAATTATCGAAATCACCTCTTTTTTGCATGTTCAAAAATGGAAGGGTTCGTACCGTCCCTCCGTCACGAGATATCAAAAAACGGACCTCGGATCGTGATCAGGGACAATAGTTACCCTTCAGGAACAGAAAAAAAGAAAATCTCTGGACGTTCATCAAGAGTAAAAATCCGAGAGGAGCATGGCTCTCCTCTCTCGCGCACGAAACATCGATAATAAGAAAAAAAAAATATCATTTTGATTATTCGGTGGAACATCTTTTTCACTACTACACCTGCAAGTGTAACGTCACACGTCGAAAAATGACATGTTACATTTTGTAGATGGGCAATGTGTGTAAACAAAGTGAAATAAATATTATTAAGTGGTTCTGACAAGGAAATTCACAAAAAATCATCAGCAGATTGATTTTCTTGGAGAATTTCGGGAGCGATTTTCTTTTGCGTGATTTGCCTCCTCTCTCTTTCGCGGGTGAAGAAAGTTCAAAAGCGAAATTGATTTTTTGCGATTATTCCATCCCTGCTTAGGACAAAGTTTCACGCAAATCAAAGAGGGGTCGGGGCAACTGCTGTGTGAGTTGGCGGAGAATTATCCACCTTTAAAAAATAGTAAAACAAATCATTTTTGGTTTGCTCAATACCGTTGGGTGGGCAATGACCTTATGACACAAAAAATTTGCAATTTGTAAACCCTTTGGTTCCTTGAATAAATGTGTATTTAAATAAACATATTTTGACAATCTGGGAGCTCTCTGATAGAAATTGAAATAAAGTGAACGAAAAAGTTACACAAATTCACTGTTCCCAAAACAGGTCCAACCACCCTTTTTTGGTACATCAGAGTTCCTTCAGGATAGCAGGATATATATGGGGATGTGCGTTTGCGTCGTTAAACTTGTCAAATTATATTTTATTTTAACGCAGAGGCGTGTGTACGCTCACGACGCTGACTCCGGTGATCCATAAATATTTATGGAAAAAATGCCGCTGGCACCGGTGTGTGTAGGTGCATGTGAGCACGTGTGTCACAATTTGATATTAGAAAAAGGGGGTTTCGTTGTTGTGGATCGTTTTTTTTTGCAAGAGAATTTCCCGGGTAGAATCCGCAACGGCTGTGTCACACAGGTTACCTCCTGGACGGGTGTCAGTCTGGGTGATGTGAGTGAAATTGGAATAATTCTTGCTATTTACATAGAAATTAAGATATTATTGGCAGGGTGGATTGGGGGTTTAGAACGCTGTCAGGTTGAAAGTGTGACGGTAACGAGGAATTATGATTGACACAGGATTAGGCTTGTGATAAACGAAGCACACTATGTCAAGATAAAATTTTACTTGTAAATTAGTGTAATTTGCACAATCATAACACAGATTACGAAACATCAAATTTAAGACATATTTTGCACTTCCAGTCAGGGTCACTTGCTCAATCCGTTTCTACATTTGCTTCACGCTTTTCTTCACTAATTTTTACCGACTATCGACAGCTACGGTGCCTGCCCACATTTAAGAATTTATCCAGCTTCACAGCTCGTAAAGTGACACATCGTATATACGTACGAGGAGCGTCTGTTGATATCACCCAACCTCCCAACCCCCTCGAAAACAAAAACCCACACACCGTTCTCGAATTCGATGGTTATTTCGCAGTCCCACCACCATCACCACGTACCAGACGGGAGAGGAAAATCCAATAAATTTTCTTCCGTCAGCACACCCATCAGTCCATCCGGCGAGCGTGTGTGTGTGCGCGCAAGTGTAAGAGAGCGTTTTGTACTCGATACGGTTTTACTTTCCATTTCCTAAGGTAAACAACGGAAGGTCCAAGTTTCGTCTAGCAAAACACACAACTCACACAAGTCGCTAGACGATACTCACTCTGCACGGCTTTGGACTGAGCAAGTACGCGTGTATATCGGTGTGTGTGTGTACGTTTGCGACGCAGTGGAGTCAATTCAAATGTAAACAAAATACGTATCATCGGATCAAGAGGGAAGGAAACACTATGCCTAATTGTCGTGGTTGTTCTATTTAGGAGTAATCTCGATGAACTGTCACTTTGACACAAAACTTGCTTTCATCGGACTGGAATTTGATTGCCAGAGTTTCGAGTTTTGATTAAAAATGTTAACATTAGTCGGGCATGTAGGTGAGTCAAACGAGTTCTTACTAAAATATCTTTGGTTAGTTGTCGCACTTGTATTGTTCAGGGTGTGGCAAGATAGCACGAAAAATCAAAAATTCTTTTATATCAAGAGTGATAGCAATGCACGAAGTTTTTTTTTGGTTTTTGTTAAATCGAATTTCGGGGATCTGTGAGGGTCAATATATGAGGCATTGAAAGCTGTAAAAATTGCATTCTTAACTCAATTTAGCCCCAAATCGCCAGCACAATCACAACGACCTGTACTGCCGTGTCAAATCGTACGCAGTTAGTACGCAGTGCAGTCAAGTTCTCAGGGTTCTACTGTAAAGTCACTAATACATCTATATAATCGACGCATCCTAGATGTCAGTTTGACTTCACAGTGTTTACAAATATATAAGCTCTGTTTGTTTACATCTTACGGTGCATTTGAAATGGATGCTTGGCTTAAAATCAACTCGAATATATTAGTATTTCAGAACCAAAATTTATAAAGGGCAATTTCGGATGGAAAAAGATAGAAATCCAATAACGATTCAGCAACCATGGAGTCGATGTTGCATGCCGCACGCCACACACAAAACCCGATGCAATCCGCCGGACTGATAGATAAACAGAAGGCGTGTAGGCCGGTGTATAGGCAAAAGTTTGTCTTTTTCTCGGATTCTCTCCCCGGCCGGCGTGTAGACACAACTCACAAAAAAGTGAACTAATCGAGTTCTGGGCAGACGGCGGCAGTACGGTAGCTCAACTCCATCCTCTGAACAAATAGACTCCGGAGTCAGTCGATATATTTATGGACTGGCAGAAAAGGCACACGTCGCTGTGCGAGTTGGGTTACGGTACTGTGCTTTTTTGCTGAAGACTAAGGGCACGTTAATTTAGTTGTTAAATCATCAGGAAATTTCAATTTAAAAAAATGTTTTAAAATTTTTTGTAGAACATTTTCAATGTGATTGAGTTACTTTAAAAATAGCAGAATTCTTGAAATTACCAGTCTTAAATCAGACCTACAAGTCTAAATCAGAAGAGTGATAAAACAAAACTACCCTGTTTTGAGCTCCTCATCGGACCAGAACGAGCAAACCATTAGATGGAAATGCATTTGCAAATGGTTTTCACCCTAAATGGCACTTTGGCCTCGTACTTCAAGATCTCCTCAAACTGGTTCACACTTTGTACTGGCCTGTTGTTCTGCCATGTTTATCGGACGCCATGGTTTTGTTGTCGTATCGTCATCAACATCAACCCCATTTCGTCGTTGTCATGTTATCTTGTCGCAGTTGCTATTTTGACCGCCAAAAACTGAAATTTTATGCTTCAGATTTGACCGTTTGAGTCCAATCAAAAGAAGGTGATTGGGGCAATAGAGCATGTGTCTATTTGTCAGCGTTTCTTGTTCTTTCTTTTCTACAACTTACAAAACTAGAACAGAATGTCCTCGATTCTGTTTTGATCAGTATTACTTATTTTGCTAGAGAAAGTTCAAAGATCTACAGTACTACAGTACTCGATTCTCTATCCCTGCTAGGTGAATCAATTACAGTGATACCATCGCTGATGGTGGCGTTGCATTCCGGTGGCAAGTGTTTTTCACTCGGTTCACGGTTCAGGACTGGAGCACCTTAATGGTGTTTAACCTGGAAAAAGTGCGCAGCACAGTACAGCCGGTCATGTTGAACACCAAACAGTGCTAGGTGACATTTGTCTTTGGCGTCTCGTTGGCACATGGAAAGGAAATCCTCCAGACGTCCTTTTTGTACTGGCGTTGGCGGTGTAATGTGCCGTGTTGGAAAACAAATAAAACCGGAGCATGACACCACTTCCGGCGTTGGGGGTTAAGTTTTGTTCGGGTGCCTAACGGGATTTTCAGTTTTGTATTCTGATGACAGGCATTTTCTATACATTTTTTTGTATAACTACGAAAGTTTCAGCACAGTTTGCTAAATAGTTGTAAAGTTTACTAAAATTGTTGCTAAGTTTATTGGTATTTTAGCTGGATTTGGTCAACGTTTAGTTGATTCAAACAAAAAATTAGTTGAGATGAAGCTAACCATCGATTTTTCTGGATTTTTTCTTATATGATCTCTATTTGGTACTAGTTTTACAGGCTTAATAAGCGAAATACAAGAGCAAATCAATCATCTTATTGGCGATCAATGATGCGTACAATATGACATTCTGGGATATAATTCATTCTTCTGGAGTTACACTTTGCCATAAACCCCTCAAGAACAATTCAATCGCCTGTTCGCGACGGCGCCATCCATCAATAGTAAAATCGCAAAACGCCTCGTTGAACAAATATGTTGAGCTCCTACCGACTAGGTTGCGCAGGGTGTGGGGATCATCACATCAGTGTTACAAAACTTCCAGCATCCATTCATCTTACAGCTTCCGTCAACTGCCAGAGAAGGAAGCGGACATTCAACCGGTCGTCCTGGGACTGGGACTCTGGGATGGGTAGAAGAAGAAAAAAACTTTTGGACACCAGATGAGGACAACCTCCGACGCAAGTAAAGAAGGATGACGCGTTCCTGGTGATGGGTAGATGGGTTGCGAGGACCACGAGGCAAAAGTCCTTATTCATCACATCTTTCACTCACTCCCTCTCTCTCGCTGTGAAATAGTTGATGATGGATCTGAAAACTAGAGCAGAGCATCCTGTGCCTCTTCCGGCGTCCAGAATCCTCGGTGAGTGATGGCGGTGGGATTTTTTGTTCCCTTTTTTTCTGCACGCCAGGCACATCTCCAAGCAATGCTGATGAGCTTCTTTTGAACTTCATCACGGTTCGTTAGGCGTGCAAGTGCGACTCTACTGATGGCACAGATGAACAGCTTTCCTCAATACGATCAATCACCGCAGCAGAGAGGGAAAATCAGAAGAAGTTTTGTTCTTGGACTATGTCAAACATGGTGTAGTTCTCGGTGTCATTAGATTTAATTAAGCTGATTGAACGCGCGCTCGTTCTATTTCCATAACAACCGGAGGGAAAAAATACGTTGTAATCTTCATCAAATGTCAAACAATTCTGAAGCGTCAATTGAAGCAGCGAAAATAGCATCCAAATCCTTCTCTTCCAGCATCCAGAGGAGCACAGTTGATTATGATGAATGAGCGCCGAGTCGTGCTCGGTCTGTCAAACGGAACCCGTGACCGGTTAATCCTTTACAGTAGGCCTTTTCCCCCTTTCCGTCGGCAACATAGTTGAAGAATCTCTCATCCGTGCCACATTAACGGGGCGCATTCGTTGATGATGGATTAAGAATGATTAAAATAGGAGGAAAATGTCACTTGGCGACGCCGTTGCAGATGGATTCGAACGCGCAAATGGTAATCCTTCTTTCGAACCAATCAAGCCAGCTGTCAAACATGGATGGAAGAGTGAGATACTGCCGGTTGATGACGATGCAAAGGGATTGATCGTTTTGTTCGTTTTTTGTGTCACAAAGTTAGCTGGATTTCCAATATATTTTCCTAGTTCAATAGACAAATCCAGCGAAAGCTCAACGCTGCTTTTTGATGGTGAGAGATTTGACAGCTCCCATACTAAATGTCTCGATTTTCATACTTTTTGTTAATTTTCTTTTAAATTAAAATACTTAACGTATGAAAACTATATATTTTTGGTGCCCAAAATTCCTGCTGAATCGAATGGTGTCCTTATCCCGATTGCAAATTTTTCGAACAGTTTTTATTTTAATAATATTCTAGACACATTTTGTGCACCTAACCAATCAATACATTTATCATAAATAATCATTTAATTGCTTAAAAATTGAGTTTTCCTGAGCTCGTATATTCAAATACATGGAAGCTGTCATTTCTAACACCATTGGCCACCTAGCAGCCATTTCAAACTGGATTCGTCTATTAGGATTATTGAGAGTTGATTTGTCAGAGTCGGAGTCGAAGTTGAAGTAGTGTGCTTTCAGAACCCGGAGTTGATATCGGAATATTCTGAGAAGCTGGATTTTTCAGAAATCACTATATTTTCAAAAGTCAAAGTGGGATCCGGAATCAGAGTCACTTCAAAATCTTCTAGATTCTTCGGCCCTTATATTAAAAACTTTTGCAAATTCTGATTAAGATCATGAAATAGTAGTTTATGCAACAAGTTGCAAAAAGAGGATTTTTTCAGCACTAGTCGTACATTTATCCAACGAGGTTCACCGAGTTGGATAAATACGACATGTGATGATAAATCATGTTTTGCAACGAGTTGTATGCAACATTTTTTTGTAATTCCAAAAAAACCCTCTTTGGACAGAACTATAGGGCAAATGTCCATGCATTGAGTCAATGAATAGTTTAAATAAAAAAAATGTTGAAAAGTATAACTTTTCCCAACAAGTGCTGCAAAGTTCAACTTTTTAGCATCCATTTTGGTGCTGAAAAGTAAAACTTTTTTCAGCATTTGTTTTGAAAAGGTAAGAAGTTTCACGACGGAATTGCAAAAATGTTTTTTATAGAGTTATGCACTGATTATTTCTAAAACTATGACCGGTTGTAGATTGCCATTCTAATGTGAATAGTTTACTAGTTATTTCTGAGCATACCGTAGAACCAGTAAGCTGTTTACCTTTAAGTTTTTTTTACTACCGAAGTCCATAACAAAACTTACCAGCATGTTGTTTTCCCCCAGCCAGCAAATCCCAAAAAAGAGAAACTCCATAAATCAACAATCGGAAATCTACTTCTCAAGAACTACCGGCTCAACTCCACCTTCTTTGTTGTTTCAAAGTAAATTTTTCCTCCTACTGGTGCTGCTGGCTTAGTGCCGTGCATTACCGGGGCTTGCACTTGCCCCAGCTTGCTGCCTGGAGAGAGAGTTGTAAGCCAAACAACAGTCTGGCCACTGGCACGCAAAGGGGTTTAAGTCGTGCTGGAAGAGCGGAAAACGCCCTGCAGTTTAAAGAATAACACACGAAAATCTCCATTTCCCTTTGGGGCAGAAATCTGAAAAAGAAAATAGTCTTGGACTTGGGACTGTTTATGTTGCGATGCGAAGAAAGTATGCACATCTTGTTGGCGTTGTTCTATCTTGTGACATTTCAAATTAAACCAGCTTGCCACATTTTTTAAGTTTCTTGTTGCAAACTATCTTGAGGCATCCAAATTCTACCTGCTACAAGATCGGACAACGGCGACGAAAAAAGAAATAAACACAACTTTTGCTAGACACCGTCTGTTACTTTGGCAGCAGCAGCTAGAAGAAGTCTGGAACAGTGGCTAATCCTCTAATGTCGGAACCTTGGCTAGTGCCAAGTTGTGTGTGCGGATATCGTCGTCCACGAGTGTTGTCCCGACGACGATGATGATTTGTTTGCTTTTGTTTCCGCAGAATGATGAAGTGAAAACGAGCCAATCCGGCCAGCAGTAGTTGGTTAAATCCGTACACTCAATCGATGTTATGCTGAACAGAGATTGCAGTGTCACTGTTGACTTTTGAGTTGCACCATGTACGTCTGGACGTGCGGAATCAGTTTGGTAATGTCACCCGTTGCGTGACAGGATTAGGCGTTCTCAGAGCAAAGTTTGGTGAAGATACCTTCCTCAATTGTCCACACATGCTTTTGACCATTTAAATTTTTAACAGTGTATTTCTTAAACTTTTCTGAAAAAATTAAAATACAAAAAAAAAGAAAGTGGTTTCCTGTCAGTTCAAAAATTTTCCAGGATCTGCCAAAAATAACTATTTATAAAGATAACGCATAGAACAATATTTAGAAATAATTCATCTCAAGTGTTTTCCAATGTTTTTTTCATTAGTCCAAATTAATATTGGATAATGATGGTAAGGATAAAATTTTGTTTAGGTCGTTTGGAATACTTTAATTAATTTTTGTTGAAAAGTTGACTTTGTAAAATATTATTATTTTTACAATATTATTTATTGTTTTGCTCTTCTTCTACTGCTATAATTTCTTAATGTAGAATAAATAAAAAATGTTTTTAACGTAAACTGGGGTGACAGGATTTTGGGGGCGTAATATGCAATGTTTGGCCCTTTTAAAATGTAAGTTTTGATTTAAAAAAATTCAAAATATTTTTTTTAAAGTTCAGAAAATTTCACGAAAGTTTCATGTTTTATCATTAAAAATCGGACCTATAGTTGCTGAGATATCGACATTAGAAAATGGTGGGTTGTTTGAGTAAGACATAGAAAAAATCAATTTCCTGTTAATTTTCCTTTAAGCCGCTGTATCTCAGCAACCAGAGGTCCAATCTTCAATACCTCTTTAACAATTTTATAGCAAATTTTCTGAAATTTTCAAAAAAATATTTTTTTTATTCGAAAAACTGCATATATTCCACTTAAATCAAACTTTTGGTAGCTATATCTTGAAAACAGGGCCATTTATCAAAAAATCTGTAAAGTACTTTTCGACTGGAAATTCAATTTCACATAAAAAATTACGTCTAATTAGTTTTTGCATGAAATTTCGATTTTTTCCAAAAATCACTGTTTTTTTTTAAATCCATAACTCGGGGGTAGATTGTTTGACCATGTTTCTATATGGCTCAAAAGTTGCGAGGTTTTGTCCCCTAAAACATATAAAAAATCTTGAAAATCTGAAATTGAGTTTTTGTAAAAAAAAGTTGATTAAAAAATCTGCAAATTTCTTTTCCGTGTAGCTATTTTTTCTCAATAGTCCTCAACAATACCTACAACTTTGATTTGATTTGATCAGAAAATTCACTCAAAAGTTATAGCTGCTTGAATATGTACGTACCATTTTTGTATGGACAGCAGCCAAAATTGTATGGAGGCTTGTATGGGTGAACCAATGACCCAAATTAGCTTCTTTGGTCTTATGGAAGGCCCCCACAAAGTATGAGTCAAATAAAAAAAATACAAAAAATAAATATTGTTGAAATCGGCCGATTTCGTAGAGAGTTGCTCACCTTCAGCAGGAGTGACATTGAGTTTGAGGTGAGTTTGAGTCATACAAATTTGCTGAAATTTATTTGACCCAATCTCAACTTATGGCTCAAAGTCAACCTTGCAGACGGCAAATCATGCCGAGTATATTGATTGCAAGTTTGATTTGACATCTAAAAATTGATGATTTTTTGTTTACCTTATTTTGACGTTTACGCGAAATCCAGTGAAATTCAAGGTTTTTTGGAGATCACACAACAAAAAAAAAGTTGTTATTCAGCTGCGTGTAAAGGCCTGGGTGTAAATAATCTGATGTAATATTTTATGAAATTCTATGTAATATTGCAACCTGAAATATGTAGCCCATTAGTATGGGAAACCTACTTGACCGAAATTTTAAGCTCATCTATGCATTTATCCTTTCCACCATCCATCGGCCTGGTGACCGAGCAAGCTAAGACGCCAGCCTTTACTGATGGTGCTAGGATTTAAATCCCGTTGGTTGCAACTTTTTTGTGTGTTTACAAAAATGGTACATGCGGTGTGTAATATCATGTGTCTTTTTAACGAAGGTAATGCGCATGCTTTTGCATGCAATTTTACAATCAGATTTTTTTGCTGTGCAATGCACAAGCACATCAAATATTCTATCCACAAGGTTTTAAGTGTGAATTTGATGAGTTTTCAATTGAAAACGTGATTTTTACTTTTTGAACTCTTGAACTGAAATATTTGAAAAGAGTTCAATAATTTAGTTAATAAAAGACAGCGATGGAAGAATCATCATCAAAAGAAAATCGTTCGACGATATTCAAGAGAAAAAATAGCTCTCCTCACTCGCGCACGATAGTTCCGTTAAAGGTGGTGGTGGTTAATTTATTTCAGGCAGCTTTAACATGTTTGTCATTCGCTGCCTAATTCCGTTAAAGGAAACTGAATAAAAATCATCACTTTAATTATTCGGTGGAACATCTAATTCACTACTACACTTGCAGGTGTAACGTTACACGTCGAAAAATGACCAGTCACTTTTTGTAGAGGTGCAATGTGTGTAATCAAAATTAAAATTCAATTTTTAATAACAATTTTGCAAAAGGAGGAAGGGACAAAACCATTTAATAAATTTGTATTAGGGTAATTCTCTACCAACTCACACGAAATCGGGAAAAGTTGCCCCGACCCCTCTTCGATTTGCGTGAAACTTTGTCCTAAGGGGTAACTTTTGTCCCTGATCACGAATCCGAGGTCCGTTTTTTGATATCTCGTGACGGAGGGGCGGTACGACCCCTTCCATTTTTGCACATGCGAAAAAAGAGGTGTTTTTCAATAATTTGCAGCCTGAAACGGTGATGAGATAGAAATTTGGTGTCAAAGGGACTTTTATGTAAAATTAGACGCCCGATTTGATGGCGTAATCAGAATTCCGAAAAAACGTATTTTTCATCGAAAAAAACACTAAAAAAGTTTTAAAAATTCTCCCATTTTCCGTTACTCGACTGTAAAAAATTTTGGAACATGTCATTTTATGGGAAATTTAATGTACTTTTCGAATCTACATTGTCCCAGAAGGGTCATTTTTTCATTTAGAACAAAATTTTTCATTTTAAAATTTCGTGTTTTTTCTAACTTTGCAGGGTTATTTTTTAGAGTGTAACAATGTTCTACAAAGTTGTAGAGCAGACAATTACAAAAATTTTGATATATATACATAAGGGGTTTGCTTATAAACATCACAAGTTATCACGATTTTACGAAAAAAAGTTTTAAAAAAGTTGGTCGTCATCGATCATGGCCGTTCATGGTCACCCGCGACAGACACGGACGACGAAACAAAGAGAAACGCAAAAAGTAACTTTTTCAAAACTTTTTTTCGTAAAATCGCGATAACTTGTGATGTTTTTAAGCAAACCCCTTATGTCTATATATCAAAATTTTTGTAATTGTCTGCTCTACAACTTTGTAGAACATTGTTACACTCTAAAAAATAACCCTGCAAAGTTAGAAAAAACACGAAATTTTAAAGTGAAAAATTTTGTTCTAAATGAAAAAATGACCCTTCTGGGACAATGTAGATTCGAAAAGTACATTAAATTTCCCATAAAATGACATGTTCCAAAATTTTTTACAGTCGAGTAACGGAAAATGGGAGAATTTTTAAAACTTTTTTATTGTTTTTTTCGATGAAAAATACGTTTTTTCGGAATTCTGAGTACGCCATCAAATCGGGCGTCTAATTTTACATAAAAGTCCCTTTGATGCCAAATTTCTATCTCATCACCGTTTCAGGCTGCAAATTATTGAAAAACACCTCTTTTTTCGCATGTTCAAAAATGGAAGGGGTCGTACCGCCCCTCCGTCACGAGATATCAAAAAACGGACCTCGGATTCGTGATCAGGGACAAAAGTTACCCCTTAGGACAAAGTTTCACGCAAATCGAAGAGGGGTCGGGGCAACTTTTCCCGATTTCGTGTGAGTTGGTAGAGAATTACCCTAATACAAATTTATTAAATGGTTTTGTCCCTTCCTCCTTTTGCAAAATTGTATTTTGTGTTTTGTTTGCTTTTTCAATCAAGCTTTAGATTGATTTAAAACAAATAAATTTTCCTGCATTTGCTGTCACTTTTAATACCACGATTTCATATGGGAAAACTTTCCATTTTTTAACTAAACAATTCAATCATATGTGTACTAAATCAGACTGAATAAATAAAACAATGTTTAGTTGTAAACAGGCCAGAAAGTAGATTATTTAATTCATATAATATGAATACAAATTTGCACAAATTATCATTTAAGAGTATAAAAGACAAACGTTGCCCTCGCCCAACTTATTACCGTGCATTTATATTTTAGCGTAAATGGCATCTAAATGTTTAATTACTTTTGAAACAGCAATTAAAAGTTGCATTCACTGCTTTCGCCCTGAAATGCATCATTTTATGTTTATTCTTTTGCAAATTAAACGCACATTCATTCCCAGCCAAGCAGGCAGCTTGTGATACAATTTCGCCTGCCAGCCTGCAAAGGGCAATTATGTTCTGAAGCACTTCCATCATAGCTCGTTGCCCTTGATTCACCACGTCGCAGCAGTTCATTAAGTCCAGTACTCTTACTCTCTGGCGAGGAAAGAATCAACAGACTACACTCTTCCATCAGGGCTCAACTCGGAGTAGTTTGCGTACTAAGAAGAAAGCCCGCTTACACTCCGGCTTAATCGCACTAGTTCGGACTAGTTCTCCTTCGCCGTGGAGGATCCGCTGAACAGCCGAGATGCTACCTCGGTCCTTCTTGTCCGCGTAATGATCTAGTGGGATAATGAGCATTTCAAGTGCTGGTCCGCATGGGTTCATGCCGCACCCCCTGAAGCTCCGCACTCTTAACGGAGAGTTGCATAAATTTAGCGTCAAGTAGCCTCTAATAGACTCGCAGTATTTATCGTGCAACGAGACGCTTGAAATTTGAACACCCTGATGTGCACTGAAACGCCTCGTACACCATCAGCAGCCTCTGAAGTGAGTGACGACGAGTGATGCCGGAGAGGATGCACTTGATTGCCGAGGCAAACCAAGAAGGTCGGGACCAGACTCGGATGCAGTATTTAGCAAGAAATATTTAATTATTCCTTATTTAAATGAGTGCTTGTTACTTGCGCTCTGGATGATTTATTTTTAAGCCCCGCGAGCACCTCCGGCCGACGTGTTTTGTGCCCGAGTCTGTTACCAACGAGCAGAACAACCTTGCGTCGTCGGACTAGTTGGATGGTCTTTCGTCGTAATTGGTGCTAAATGAAGCTCGAAGGACCGTAAGGGCTGAGGGATTCTGCGGTGCAGTGCAGTTTTTTTCCCTGCAGCTCCCGGTCGTCGAGTTGAGCGCTTCATTACGTATGCATTCGAAACATGTTCTGGGCCTTTTTTCGCAATTAAAGTCAACAAGAAGTACTCTACATACAACACCAACCGCGAGCACCCATCATCATCGTCGTCGTGCGTTTCCCGCGCGTGTGTTTGTGTGCGGGGAGATCCAATTTGGACGCTATTTAGGGCACACCACAGGCCATCGCAATTCAGCAGTGCAAGGCAGCGCAAGTCAAGTCGTCAAGAGGGCAAGGACTTATTGACTTAATGCGAGACAGCACGGTTTCGAGGTGTTCGGCAATCGTGGTGGATGCCGAGCTCAAGGTTAGGGGGTATCATGTGTTTATGAGTATTTTGGTTATAATTATCGTTAAATATGGTTTGTCATGGTTTGCCAGATTAAAAAACAGTTTTTTTTTTAAATTTGAGAAATAAGTAGAAAAGCAAACGTTTATGATTTATGAATACTTGATGATTATAGAAATTTAATATTTGTATTCATAAAACAATAATAAATTCACAATAACTGCAATTTAAAAGTTTATTCTGTCAATATTAACATGATCACGATGTACATTTCCTGGAAAATTTAAACATTTTCATAGATTATGAACTTTCACTTGGCAGAGGAGAGGAAGAAAAAACCTGCCAAAAAATTATTCATAAAATGAAGACAAAAGCAGATGCACGAACCAGCAGGCGATCAAAGTATCTCATCGAGTAGCTTCTTCCAAGACACAGTGAAAATAGTTGAAAATTAAGTTGATATGTGTATCTGGTTGTTCTAGACTAACATCTGAATGAATTTATTTCGAGGTTTGGTTAATTCAATGATATTTGAATAAAAGTTTTGAAAAAATCACTTGAAATCGATGTAATGATTTACAAACATAATTCTGTAAAAATCCAGATTTTTTTTTTTGAAAATACAAAAAAAACAACAAATTTTCATATTTTTGCAGTTTTCACATGAGCATATGAGCAGCGCGTCTTGTGTGGTATCAGAAATGGGATTAATCAGAGAGGTCTTTAACAAAAGGATGAAGAGGAGTGGTAGGAAAGCATGAACAAAAATACCCAAAAAAAAAAAAAAAAAAAACGCGTCAAAACACAGTCACTTCATGTTACGTCGTGAGGATGGGGGGTCTCACCCAGAGGGTCATATCGGTTGAGCGATGCGTTACTGCGATGTTGAGCAGAAGTGGTGTTTCGTGGTTGCGCAAGGGAATGTTTTGAGACAACGTTTAAATTTGATGAAGCGTAGTTGTTATTTTACAACAATTTATTTTTCAATAAAATACTGATAAATTTGATATACTGATAAATTTGATAATTTGATAAATTTGTTTGACATGAACCTGCTGATATTGACAGGTTGAAGATTGATTTTGCTTTTCTGAAGGAACATTTTTTACCTTAAAAAATTGCATTGACTCCTAAAATGTCATGTTTCTTAAAAAAAAAACTTTTTTTTATATATTTTTAATCCTATCCCGTCCAGAGCAAAATCGAGATTTGATTTTTATGTTTTCCTACATCACTTGTTACTGGATCATCCAAATTGGATGAAATTTAAATGGTTACAAGTTGCTATATTAACTAATGCAGGTTGAACCAGGTTAAAAAAATGCATGCATGGTTGCAGAGAAATTCTATTTTGAAGACTATTTCATATGATGATTGTTTGTGGATTTAGAGTTGCTAAATTTTCGTAAGCCAAAATTCGAGCTAGAGTGACTGAAAATAGATACCCGACTCCATAGCCCCAGAAGAACGTGTGTGTTTGTCTGAACTGATTTTATAGAATTTAGTGACAGACAACATATTTCGATTAATTCCTAAAGATATTATTATTCCTGGGCAAGGGACCTGATTTTCGGCTCAACCATCAGAAATCACTATCTCATCACCGAACAAATCTTTACCGACTGGAGCGCACAACCATTCGCTAGCGAACACGACTCGCTAGCTGCCAGCGTATTGGTAAATTGCTTGACACAGCGATACAAATACTTCGTGAAATTCTTTGCCTACTCCGTCCGTCGACCAGAGTCACAAACGAATATGCTCAGAGAGGAGAGAATCTAACTATCTAACAGTTTGCCATAAAATTATATTTGGCATGGTAGAAATTGCTGTCAAATTTGTCTTTGATGTTGTGTAAAGAACAACATTTGAAAATATCGTCAATTGATTTGAAGCATTGTATTTAATTTTGGTTCAGCTTTGAGCGACATAACGAGATCGGTCTCATTGAGCCATTCGCTACTACCCGATTGGTGTGAGAGGGAGAGCTAAAGAGAGAGAGTAGCGATTGATGTGGAAGTGACAAACGGTAGCAATGGATCAGAGCAGTTTTGCGTCACGTTCGATTTGAGTTCACGAATGAAAGGGTCTGTTTTGAGCAATCAGGACCCTCGTTCCTGGGTATTGGAAGATCTTTAAAATGTTAGACTTTTAAAGGACACATGGTGTAATTTTGACTAAAAATACTGCCTAAATATGAAGAAGGCTTAAACTACTCAAAGGTGGATTAGATTATGATTTTTTTATTTGAGTGCAGACACTCATCCAACTGCCACAAATTGATTTCTTTCGCAATCTGTCCCTAATCGAATGCCACAGCACAATCGACAATCGAGCTGGGTGTGAGCACTGCGTTCTTATCAGTGTGTTGATAGATGATGAAGCACCCGGAGTTGATACGCGAGTAGCTGCTACCGTTTTCGCAGCATTTCTTTGCGCGGTTCAATTACGGCTACAGCAAATCATTCTCAGCCAGCCAGCCAGGGCACTGCCACTGATGATGATAAATTACATGTAATTCCGATCCATAACGCGCGCGCCCGGCCAAAGTTTGCCTGGTGCTGGTGGGTTGGGCCCGGGAAGAATGTGTCTTGTAGCCAGCTGGGAGTGAGGCGCAAAAAATCAACCAACACAAGATTGAGCATTTTGTGCAACTGACAGTTTTGCCCCCACCCCCCTTTCCGTTGCCATCATTAGAATGGGAAAGGGCTGCCAGTAGGGAGAAATTTCAATAACTCACTTTGTGCCGTCCAACTTTATAACAGAAAACAGTTGTTGCGTTGTTGTTCAGCTGCTTGTTTGTGTGTGTGTGAGAGAGATAGAGAAAGACGTTTAAGAATAAATAATTTGGTGATCAATCAATTAAAGTTAATTATTTCTTGACAGTTTGTTCTGTGCGCTCCATTGTGAAACAGGCAGTGATTTTGGTCAAATGGATCGGATGTTGCGTTGGGGACAATTGGTTGGAGTTCTCAATTGGTGACGGATGTTTTGTTGGGAAATCTGGGCTGATTGTTGTCTTTTAGACGATTATATGTAATCCATCCAAATTATGTAGGTTTTATTATAGAATCAAATAAAATCAAAATTTATGAAAAATTCAAATCCAGCATTATTCAACGAAAACCTTTTAAAACTTTGAGCAAAATCTATACCTAGAGTATCATCAGTTTATGAAAAAAAAATTGAATATAATTAGTCTGGGATAAAATCATTGCATTTTTAACAAATTATTTTAGAAATTTGGTTTGATGTTGTGGTTGGTTACCTAAAAAAACCAAAACAGTGTTTTGCCTTCCTCACTGAGGTAAGGCTATAATCCTGCTCTAAAAATGAACTTTGTATAAAAACGTCGTAGACCCACCTTCATGTATGCATATCGACTCAGAATCGAAAACTGAACAAATGTCTGTGTGTATGTGTGTGTATGTGTGTGTATGTATGTATGTAACCAACAAACTAGCTCATGTTTCTCGGCACTGGCTGAACCGATTTGACCCGAACCTGTTGCATTCGACTTGGTTTAGGGTCCCATAGATCGAGTTTTATACAGATTGAAGTTTCGATAAGTAGTTCAAAAGTAATGTATAAAAATGTGTTTTCACATATATCCGGATCTCACTTAAATGTATATAAACTATGTCCGGATCCACCATCCAACCCATCATTGGTTAGGTTATCGAAAGACCTTTCCAACGAATCTAAAACATTGAAGATCTGGCAACCTTGTCTCGAGATATGGCCACTTAAGTGATATTGATGTACTTTTTGGAAGCCGGATCTCATTTAAATGTATGTAAACTATGTCCGGATCCCCCATGCGACCCATTGTTGGTTAGGTTATCAAAAGACCTTTCCAACGAGTCGAAAACATTGAAGATATGGCAACCCTGTCTCGAGATTTATCCACTAAAGTGATATTGATGTACTTTTTGGAAGCCGGATCTCATTTAAATTTATGTAAACTATGTCCGGATCCCCCATCCGACCCATCGTTGGTTAGGTTATTGAAAGACCTTTCCAACGAGTCGAAAACATTTAAGATCTGGCAACCCTGTCTCGAGATATGGCCACTTAAGTGTATGTAAACTATGTCCGGATCCACCATTCGACCCATCGTTGGTTAGGTTATTGAAAGACCTTTCCAACGAGTCTAAAACATTGAAGATCTGGCAACCCTGTCTCGAGATATGGCCACTTAAGTGATATTGATGTACTTTTTGGAAGCCGGATCTCATTTAAATGTATGTAAACTATGTCCGGATCCCCCATGCGACCCATTGTTGGTTAGGTTATCAAAAGACCTTTCCAACGAGTCGAAAACATTGAAGATCTGGCAACCCTGTCTCGAGATTTATCCACTAAAGTGATATTGATGTACTTTTTGGAAGCCGGATCTCACTTAAATGTATGCAAACTATGTCCGGATCCACCATCCGACCCATCGTTGGTTAGGTTATCAAAAGACCTTTCCAACGAGTCGAAAACATTGAAGATCTGGCAACCCTGTCTCGAGATTTATCCACTAAAGTGATATTGATGTACTTTTTGGAAGCCGGATCTCACTTAAATGCAGTCATGCTTTTGAACGGGTTCTCCGTTCGTTCAAGTTCACACAGCAACACGAAAAATAACAGCTCTGAGAACGAACGCTCGTCTCTAAGAAACGTTCGTTCAGTAGTCCTTTTTGAACCGAACCGAGAACCCAGTTCAGAACTTCAACATTTTTCTTTTATAAGAACTCAGTAGACTAGCCAAACTTCATTGACTTTGAATCATCCGTTTACATGTCAGTTCTGCTAGCTTAGTGGTAACAATTAGGTTTAGTAATCAGAGGTAGTGAGTTCAAATCTCTTTTTTGATGAACTAGAAAAGCATTGATTTTTTTTTAAATCACGGTGGCAATAAGTTTTCGTTTCCATTTTAGTTGGGTTGCTTTTTGCTTTTTAACCGTTTCATTTAGTCTCCCTATCCTCCCAGCTGGAGTGTCCCTTGATTTGTATAAAATGTAATTTCAGTCGTCGTCAAAAAGTTGGTACACAAAAAACATATTTCAAAAAATTGAGATTCGAACTCACTTCCTTTGAATACTGTTCTTGCATGTTACCACCGAGCTAACTAAGCTCTGTACAAATCATTCTACTGAATGTTTATTTAAGTTCAACAGTTGCCATAGAGAGCCTCTGGCTACAGGCGGTTCACAGAACGCGTTCCAAACTTTGAAGAGAACGGCACGAAAAAGTGACGTTCTGTTTTTGGAACGAAAATCAATGGCTCCTGCGCGGTGGGTTCAGTTCGTTTTGAAGAAAGAGAACGAACGCAGAACGGGTTCCGTTCAAATTGCATGACTGCTTAAATGTATGCAAACTATGTGCGGATCCACCATCCGACCCATCGTTGGTTAGGTTATCAAAAGACCTTTCCAACGAGTCTAAAACATTGAAGATCTGGCAACCCTGTCTCGAGATATGGCCACTTAAGTGATATTGATGTACTTTTTGGAAGCCGGATCTCACTTAAATGTATGTAAACTATGTCCGGATCCACCATTCGACCCATCGTTGGTTAGGTTATCAAAAGACCTTTCCAACGAGTCGAAAACATTTAAGATCTGGCAACCCTGTCTCGAGATTTATCCACTAAAGTGATATTGATATACTTTTTGGGAGCCGGATCTCACTTAAATGTATGTAAACTATGTCCGGATCCACCATTCGACCCATCGTTGGTTAGGTTATCAAAAGACCTTTCCAACGAGTCTAAAACATTGAAGATCTGGCAACCCTGTCTCGAGTAATGGCCACTTAAGTGATATTTATATACTTTTTTATTCCGGATCTAAATAATAGATGAAATTTGTGTACAGCCATTGTTGGTAATGAGTGAGGAAGGCTCCAACCACATAGGTGGATTAAGTTAGTTTTTCTGGTACTTCTATACCCGACCCTCTTTGATTTCAATGAAACTTTTTAGACATGTTATCCTAGGCCAATATTTGCCATTTTTGAGTAAATGGAGCCAGTTGCACTCGATAATTACATTTCAGAAGGGCGTAAGTTATTTAAATATTTTTGTGTTTCGTAATTTAAATATTGCTGTATCTCGAAACCATTACATCGTATCGAAAAGTGGTCATAGACAAACTTGTAGGAAATTGGACGGGCTTTCTGTTAAAAGTACACTGAAAGAAAAATACACGCCACTTCCATGAGAATTTTCAATTTTGACAAAGGACTTTGTCTTAAAGCTCTATCTGCGGTGTCAATGCAAAATTTTTCGAAAATGTAGCGTTACCGTCGCAAGCCCTCGGCGTGACATTCTGTTTCTGTTGCATAGATGCCGTGAAAACTATTTAAGCTAAAAGTTAGCCTCTGGAGGATTTAGTGTCCATCAGACTTTCATCAAAGACGGACCTTACGTTGGGAATTTTATTGCTCACACACACACACGCAGGTGGTGCACGAACTTGAGAGGAGGTCCAAGAAGTTATTGACGGTAGCCAGAACGGTCACCGGAATACCGAAATTATTGGGAACAATTTGGTAGGATATCGGCCACACCCGGAGTGGCCATTGCCCTGAGGGAAGGTTCTACCGGGAGGACATTTACGGAACCATACAAATTTGGGCAATATGGGTATCAAAATTCATGGTTTTTGATACTGGTAATGAAAAAGACCATTTTGGCAGGATTGGCCACACCCGGAGTGGCCATTGCCCTGAGGGAAGGTTCTACCGGGAGGACATTTACGGAACCATACAAATTTGGGCAATATGGGTATCAAAATTCATGGTTTTTGATACTGGTAATGAAAAAGACCATTTTGGCAGGATTGGCCACACCCGGAGTGGCCATTGCCCTGAGGGAAGGTTCTACCGGGAGGACATTTACGGAACCATACAAATTTGGGCAATATGGGTATCAAAATTCATGGTTTTTGTTACTGGTAATGAAAATGGCCATTTTGGCAGGATTGGCCACACCCGGAGTGGCCATTGCCCTGAGGGAAAGTTCTACCGGGAGGACATTTACGGAACCATACAAATTTGGGCAATATGGGTATCAAAATTCATGGTTTTTGATACTGGTAATGAAAATGAACATTTTGGCAGGATTGGCCACACCCGGAGTGGTCATTGCCCTGAGGGAAGGTTCTACCGGGAGGAAATTTACGGAACCATACGACTTGGGGCAATATGCGTATCAAAATTCATGGTTTTTGATACTGGTGATAAAAATGGCCATTTTGGCAGGATTGGCCACACCCGGAGTGGCCATTGCCCTGAGGGAAGGTTCTACCGAGAGGACATTTACGGAACCATACAAATTTGGGCAATATGGGTATCAAAATTCATGGTTTTTGATACTGGTAATGAAAATGAACATTTTGGCAGGATTGGCCACACCCGGAGTGGTCATTGCCCTGAGGGAAGGTTCTACCGGGAGGACATTTACGGAACCATACAAATTTGGGCAATATGGGTATCAAAATTCATGGTTTTTGATACTGGTAATGAAAATGGCCATTTTGGCAGGATTGGCCACACCCGGAGTGGCCAGTGCCCTGAGGGAAGGTTCTACCGGGAGGACATTTACGGAACCATACGACTTGGGGCAATATGCGTATCATGGTTTTTGATACTGGTGATGAAAATTGCCATTTTGGCAGAATTGGCCACACACGGAGTGGCCAGTGCCCTGAGGGAAGGTTCTACCGGGAGGACATTAACGGAACCATACAAATTTGGGCAATATGGGTATCAAAATTCATGGTTTTTGATACTGGTAATGAAAATGGCCATTTTGGCAGGATTGGCCACACCCGGAGTGGCCAGTGCCCTGAGGGAAGGTTCTACCGGGAGGACATTTACGGAACCATACGACTTGGGGCAATATGGGTATTAAAATTCATGGTTTTTTAAACTGGTAATGAAAATGGCCATTATGACTGGATTGGCCACACCCGGAGTGGCCAGTGCCCTCGGGAAGGTTCTACCGGGGGGACATTAATCGAACCATACGACTTGGGGCAATATGGGTAGGGACCATCCATAAACCACGTGGACACTTTAGGTGGGGGGGGGGGTTATGGCAATTGTCCACGATCCATACAATTTTTTTTTGTATGGACAATTGTCCACGAGGGGAGGGGGGGGGGGGTTTAAAAGATTCCCAAAAAAGTGTCCACGTGGTTTATGGATGGTCCCGTATCGAAATTCATGGTTTTTGAAACCGGTAATGAAAATGGCCATTTTGAACGAATTGATAACACCCGGAGTGGCCAGTGCCCTCGGGAAGGTTCTACCGGGGGGACATTAATCGAACCATACGACTTGGGGCAATATAGTAACAAAATTCATGGTTTTTGAAACTGGTAATGAAAATGGGCATTTTGACAGGATTGGCCACACCCGGAGTGGCCAGTGCCCTCGGGAAGGTTCTACCGTGGGGACATTAATCGAACCATACGACTTGGGGCAATATGGGTATCAAAATTCATGTTTTTTTTAAACTGGTAATGAAAATGGCCATTTTGACCGGATTGGCCACACCCGGAGTGGCCAGTGCCCTCGGGAAGGTTCTACCGGGGGGACATTAATCGAACCATACGACTTAGGGCAATATGGGCAATATGGGTATCAAAATTCATGGTTTGGCCACTACGGGTGTGGCCAATCCAGGTGTGGCCAATCCGGTCAAAATTGTCATTTTCATTACCAGTTTCAAAAACCATGAATTTTGATACCCATATTGCCCCAAGTCGTATGGTTCGATTAATGTCCCCCCGGTAGAACCTTCCCGAGGGAACTGGCCACTCCGGGTGTGGCCAATCCAGTCAAAATGGCCATTTTCATTACCAGTTTAAAAAACCATGAATTTTGATACCCATTTTGGCCCAAGTCGTATGGTTCGAATAATGTCCCCCCGGTAGAACCTTCCCGAGGGCACTGGCCACTCCGGGTGTGGCCAATCCAGTCAAAATGGCCATTTTCATTACCAGTTTCAATAACCATGAATTTTGATACCCATATTGCCCAAATTTGTATGGTTCCGTAAATGTCCCCCCGGTAGAACCTTCCCCAGGGCACTGGCCACTCCGGGTGTGGCCAATATCCTATAAATGTGGTCCCAAGCCCATTGCCCCAAATCATTCTGGTCCAGTGACCGTCCTTACAATCTTCATAATGACAGAATTCCTCCCAATTTAGTGCGCAAACTGTGTCTTTCAATGTGTGCGTGTGTGTGTGTGAGCAATAAAATTACCACCGGGGATCCGCTTTTGTCGAAACCTCGTAAGGCACTGAATTTTTCTGAGGCTATCTGTTAGCTTAAATAGTTCGCATGAAATGTGGCAACATGGTGCAAATTTTGCCTCCTCTCCTGTTTACGTGGAACTGTCACGCGAGAATGTTGCACCACTGTTGCCACATTTCATGCGAACTATTTAAGCTAACAGATAGCCTCAGAAAAATTCAGTGCCTTACGAGGTTTCGACAAAAGCGGATCCCCGGTGGTAATTTTATTGCTCACACACACACACGCACACATTGAAAGACACAGTTTGTGCACTAAATTGGGAGGAATTCTGTTATTATGAAGATTGTAAGGACCGTCACCGGACCAGAATGATTTGAGGCAATGGGCTTGGGACCACATTTATAGGATATTGGCCACACCCGGAGTGGCCAGTGCCCTGGGGAAGGTTCTACCGGGAGGACATTTACGGAACCATACAAATTTGGGCAATATGGGTATCAAAATTCATGGTTATTGAAACTGGTAATGAAAATGGCCATTTTGACTGGATTGGCCACACCCGGAGTGGCCAGTGCCCTCGGGAAGGTTCTACCGGGGGACATTAATCGAACCATACGACTTGGGCCAATATGGGTATCAAAATTCATGGTTTTTTAAACTGATAATGGAAATGGGCATTTTGACTGGATTGGCCACACCCGGAGTGGCCAGTGCCCTCGGGAAGGTTCTACCGTGGGGACATTTATCGAACCATACGACTTGGGGCAATATGGGTATCAAAATTCATGGTTATTGAAACTGGTAATGAAAATGGCCATTTTGACCGGATTGGCCACACCCGGAGTGGCCAGTGCCCTCGGAAAGGTTCTACCGGGGGGACATTAATCGAACTATTCGACTTGGGGCAATATGGGTACCAAAATTCATGGTTTTTGATACTGGACATGAAAATTACCATTTTGATTGGACATTTTCCGAACCATACTTGTTTTTGCAATTTATTTCCACAGAGGTGCCAGAGATTGAAAACATTTTATAGGAATAAATTATTTAGGATTAAATACATAGGCAATGTTTTAAAAATATAAAATAAAATAGAATATTTTTTAGGAGTTTTGTACAAAGTTCTTTGTCATATTGGTCATGTAGAACATAACCACCTGCACCTTTTTATGTTAAAAAGTTAAATTTGAAGGTGATGTCACGTTTTTTTTTGTTCAACATTTTTGAGGAAATAGAAAAAGATGTTACGTAAAAACTCACGAAAAATGCAGAATGGTATGTCTCTCCTAAAAAAAATAAAAAAATCATTTACTGTAACTGGTTTTTTGGACAGTGGTCTAAACGTCAAAGTTTTCAAAAACAGATAGTGGTAATCAATTCCCCAGACAATTTTACATAAAAGTCTCCATATTGACCATTGTCCAATCATTGTGAAGATACAGCGGTTTTAAAAATAAAAACTAACTTAATCCACCTATGTGGTTGATGCCTTCCTCTTTTTTTACCAACAATGGGTAATATGAGTGGTTTGGACACATATTTCAGCTATTTTTTTGAATCCAGAAAAAAACGTACACACATATAACTTAAATAATCATAACTCGAGACAAGGTTCCAGATCTTCAATGTTTTGGACTCGTTGGAAAGGTTTTTCGATTATCTAACCAACGATGGGTCGGATGATGGATCCAGATATCGTTTACATACATTTAAGTGAGATCCGGCTTCCAAAAAGTACATAAATATTACTTGAGTGGCCATATCTCGAGACAGGGTTGCCAGATCTTCAGTGTTTTGGATTCGTTGGAAAGGTTTTTCGATTACCTAACCAACGATGGGTTGGATGGTGGATCCGGACATAGTTTTCATGCATATAAGTGAGATCCGGATAAATGTGAAAACACATTTTTATATATAACTTTTGAACTACTTATCGAAACTTCAAACAATTCAATAGCGATGTATGGAACCCTAAACCAAGTCGAATGCAACCGGTTTGATCAAAATCGGTCCAGCCAGTGCTGAGAAAACTTGGCAAGAATTTTGAACACATACATACATACACACACACACATACACACACACACAGACATTTGTTCAGTTTTCGATTCTGAGTCGATAGGTATACATGAATATAGGTCTACGAGCTGTATTTCAAAAGTTCATTTTTCGAGCAGGATTATAGCCTTACCTCAGTGAGGAAGGCAAAATGTTGAAATTTTTTGTGTGGTTTTTGTCAATTTCTATATGACAGACTTGATTTTTCAGTCTCGAAAATATTTTTACCGGAAAGCTCGTCCAATTTCCCATAAGATTGCCTTTAACAGCATTTGAAATGGATGTATGGGCTTACATATTAATTACTTTGCTCATAACTGAAAAGAGTATATTTTTTTCAGTGTGGTAGAAGCCTGGATAGTAAATAAGCTTACGTAAATATTAAAACGAGTCAAATTGAAAAGCTGTCAAAGGCAAACTTATGGGAAATTTGACGAGCTTTCCGGTAAAAATATGTTCGAGACTGAAAAAACAAGTCTGTCATATAGAAATTGCCAAAAACCACCGAAAACCCAATTTTTTCAACATTTTTATTTTTGAAGCCGCTGTATCTTCACAAGGATTGGACATAGGACAATGTTCAATACGAAGACTTTTATGTCAAATTGTCTGGGGAATCGATTCCCACTATCGGTTTTTGAAAATGTTTACGTTTAGACCACTTTCCAAAAAAACAATTTTAGTAAATGATTTTTGTATTCTTTTAGGAGAGACATACCATCCTGAATTTTTCATGAGTCATTTCGTTACATCTTAGGCTATTTCCTCAAAAATTTTGAACGAAAAAAATCGTGACATCACCTTCAAATTTAACTTTTAAACATAAAAATTGAAAATTCTCATGGAAGTGGCGTGTATTTTTCTTTTAGTGTATTTTTAACAGAAAGCCCGTCCAATTTCCTACAAGTTTGTCTATGACCACTTTTCGATACGATGCAATGGTTTCGAGATACAGCAATATTTAAATTACGAAACACAAAAATATTTAAATAACTTACGCCCTTCTCAAATGTCATTATCGAGTGCAACTGGCTCCGTATACACAAAAATGACTTATATTGGCCTAGGATAACATGTCTACAAAGTTTCTGATTTGAGCTGGAATTGCTCTATAGTTATATTATTTACAAGCTGTGGTAAATTTAATAAAAAATATTGCTTAAAAGATCCATCATTCATAGATGCATTGCATCTTAATTAAGCCCGCCGCAATCCTGCCACGCCACTGGCCCGGCTCTAATGACTGAACGTCACTTCGGAGTCCCACGGGGTCCCCACCCGAAATTGCTCCGGTTTGCTCCATCATTAATTTTCCCCGACAGCCCTAAACGAAGCAAAAACCGAAAAATTAAGCCCAAAAACTCTCCGAAAAACTCCACATACCAAACACAACACTCTTCTAGTTAGCGGTTCTACCCTCTCTTGTCATGTTTCTCCTCTTCTGGAGGGACCTCTCTAGAGAAGTCGCGCGCGATACTCATCTAACAAGCTTGTTTTGCGTGTATCAAACCGTGCCGAATGTCGACCGTGCCGCCAGAGATCAAACATGCCGACAGACTCCCCAGTTCTTCGTACAGCGGTGTCCCAGCAGGCTGCCGCCGCCAGCCAGGGCAGCAGCTCTGGAATCTAGTCCTAAAATTTGGGAACAATAACCTCTTGGATGGGAGAATTTGGAAAGAGGTTTTGGAGATTTTGAGGATAGTGGAAATTCAGATAATTTAAGTTATTTTATGCCTAAAAATTTATTTTCTTTATAACTGTTCTCAAAATTGACTTCATATTTTTCAATAATTGATTTCTACTTGAGTATCCCAACGCCTTGGCAAAATTACACTTCGGATAATCGAATCCCGATTTTTTTTACGTTGTCTTCATTTTGAATGTTAAGCTTTAGTATGACCTTCAAACTACTCTAAAGTGATTAAGAATTTTGAAATTCAAGATGTTGGGCGGTGATGATATATTGAAAAAAATCATTGTTTTGATTGTATATGCAATCAACCATTTAAATTTAACTAAAATGGGGTGATGTTAAAAGTAAGAAAATAAAAAATGAAAAAAAACAAACCTTCTGATAATCGAACTTCGGATAAACGAAACTTCGAATAATCGAGGCTTCGGATAATCGAATCTGGACTGTAGAATTTTTGCAAAAATATTTTTTTTCAGCACAAGTCTTCTAATGAGGTTTACCGAGTTGCAATTCCTGGAAATTGTTTTTTTTTCAGTGAAACGTTAGTTTCCCCTCCTAAATGTTATTTTCTTTCAAGATTAGTGTCAAACTCCACAACAACATCAAAAAGAATTACTTTTCGATACAAATGCTGAAAAGCTGAACTTTTCAGCACTCAAATGGATGCTGAAAGGTACTTTTCAGTACTGTTATTGTTTGGCGGATAAAAGTTAGCCGTTTCGTCATTTCAGAATGACAGAAAAGTTAGCAGTTTAAAAGTGGAATTGAAAACAAAACATTTAAGAACAAATATTGAATGCATTAGCATAAAAAAATTGCAATGCTTCTAGAAAAATCAAGAGGTAATCGAATGAGTACGGTCCATAAAAAGCAGTGATCATTATTTTACGTGAGCCATTAATTTTTCGTGCCTTTTAGTCAAATATCTATCCTTGAAACTTCAAAGAAAATTCAGCGATCAATCGGTGGAATTCATCGTTAAACAACAACACAACACTCGAAACTTTTGCGAGCGAGCTAAATATGTTGAGCAACTTCTTTCACTTTGACTCTGGAGTTTTTCTCGCGAACTCAAGACAATAAAAAAATCGATGCGTATTTTATGGTTGCTGCTTTTCGTCAAGAGACTGAATTTCGCTTACATTTTCTTTTGATTTTTGGCTGGTTCCATGGAGATGTCTTGTCTAGACAATTTAAATAGAAAAAAACCATTTGAGCTATTGAATCACTCAATGGATGCTGATCAAAGAAATTCTTTTCTTGAGTTTCATGATTTCTTTAATTCATGTTATTTTGCACTTGACGATTGTCAAGGGTGATGTTCACTACGTATTTTATTTATTTATTTTAATTTTTTTTATCAATATTCAAAATGTGTTACGCTGAACGAAGTATTTTAACTAACTCTGAGGTTAATACTTCCCTCAGCATCAATCTCAAAACTGTCCCCACTTGGCTGATCTAATGAATGAATTTAGCTTCACCACCCATCAATGAGTCGCCTCCCATTTCTGCTACCCAACCCGCCAAGTTCGCACCGACAAAGTGCCTCCGGCGGCTACCCAGTCTGCCTGCGACTGACAGAGATTAACCCTCGAATGCCTTCCGGGGCCGCCCAGATCTGCGCGCACTCATCGACGACCGAAGACTGCACTGCCTGCCTGTCAGCCAGCGCGCAAACTGACGGCCACGGGCTGGTGGCAAATGATGACTTAATTTATGTTGTGCACGCCAAGAAATGCCTCGGATATCTTTCGCCAAACGCCTCGCCGCAGATAAGTTGTTGAAATAATTGAACGCATACCTTTCAAACTACTGCTGCTGGATGACGGTTGATGTTGGCCAGAGATCTGCAAGGAGGAGGAGAGAGATGGAAAAACGACGGAAAATTAGTGGAAGCTATTTGCCACACAAAACAGCAGCAGCAGCAGCAGCAAGCAGTCCAAGTGAAGAAAAGACCTTTGATTGAGCTAAAATTAAATCACACACGCGCATACATCATGCTGTCTAAATATTTTTATTGAAAAACGTTTTTATGGCACATTCGCGGGAATGTCTGCGCGCAAAAAAACAACATGATAGGGTGAGGGGACTTGTTTTGGAACTGCAATGGAGACTTAAATAAGTCTGGAAAATTAGAAGAAGTGAACAAGGTTAGACCAAGTAAACAAGACTCAAAGGTGTACTGAAAATTAGAAGAAATCTTTAGACCACGAGAAGTATAGAATACTTGAAGAACTTCAAGAAATGGGAACCATCCATAAACCACGTGGACCCTTTTTTCGTGGAGAATTACCCATACAAAAAACGAGTTTTTATGGAGCGTTTATGAGTTTGGATAACGTTTACACAATGCCTTGAAATGTAAATAAACTCATTTTCAAGTTTTCGAAACATTTTTTTTTTTCATAAAATTATTTTTATTAGGTCCTTTTCGGTACTGGGACCTGGTTAGGACCGAGTCGGCTTTTGTTATTACATTGTTCTTAATGCTAAGAGTAATTACAGAGGATCTTGTGTGTAAATGTTAGTGGGAGGGGAGCCGATTACCCGCGGCCTACTTGGAGTTAGCAGGGGTTTTCGAAACATTGATGCTATCACAATATTTGCTTTAGATAAAATACAAACAAAAGTTTTCAAAAAAAAAAAAATAGATTTTATGAAAATTTATGTGATTTTCTATGGCTTTGAGTGGTAAATCTGCCACCATGAATCGGATCAAAAGAGCGTCACGGGACAGAAGATTTTGCCATTATTATGTTTTTGTCTCCCCCTCCCTTTCCTAAAATCAAGGAAAACAAGTTTACAAAAGCAATCGACTGTTTCCTCATTCAATCATATCATTTTTAATTTTTCATCATTGATCATTTTTCATCATCATCATTTTTTTATTTACTTTGAAAAGTCAGACTGGTGTCTGATTTTGTTTCAAAATAAGTGTAGTTTTTTATCAGGAGCTGGTCAAATTTTCAAAAGTTTCTGTTGAATTTATCATTTTAACACTATTTTATGTTAAATTACTTTAAAAAGTTGTAACCAGGGCTACCAGGTCAAAATTTGAAAAATCTGGCAAAGTATCGAATAAAATATGGAAAAATCTGGCAGTCGAAAATCCAACATTTCTGAATGGTGAAGTGGAGGTAGGATATGATTTAATTCAATAGTTTGTAGAATTCAGATGATAAAACTGATTTTATGTCGTTAAAAATGTTAAACTTACATTTCCTTCAAGAAAAAAAAAAACACATTCTATATTTGCAGTTTTTCAATTATATTTGTTCATTTTAATCAAAAAGTTGTTCGAAACGGGCATAATGTAAAAATTCTGACAAATCTGTCATTATCTGGCACAGAGAAGGATGAATCTTTATTCTGGCATTCCCAGGTTTATCTGGCAACCTGGCGACCCTGGATGTAACAGTCCAACCAAATCTCGCCATTCCACAATTCCACTTTTTGAACTGTTCAGTCCTCAATTTAAGTCACGGATTTCTAGATATTTCTAAATTTTATCTAAGGAGAAACTGATATTAGCGAATAAGACGTTGTTTTTTTGTATTTAAAATTTCAATGAACTTTTTTTCATGCATCTCTTCGGTCCAACAAAGATATTTGGCGTTATCAGTTTGTTCATACAAGTCTCCATACAATTTGGTAGCTGTCCATATAAAATGGAAGGTAAATATTTAATAATTTGTAACTTGGGAAGGAATTTTTGAATCGATTTGGTGTCTTCAGCAAAGTTGTTGGAAATTATCATAATAATTCAGAAAAAATAGATACACTCTTAAATTTACCCAATTTAAAAATTATTTATTCTCTTAAAAAGTCAATGTTTGGATTTAAAATTTGCATTTGCAGATATGAGTTATAGAAATGGTTTAAGGATTTTTTTAATACCTTTTTTCTGTTGAAAAAAAAAATAACAGAAAAGCTATTTTTCTCAAATATTTGTTATTAGTCCTAATTTTTCAAAGATGATATCTCGAAACTTGTGTTGAACCGATAGAATTACCGATGAAAAATACTTTTTTGTTATCTTGTTTTAAAAATTAAAAATATTAAATTTAAAATATGGCTGCGATGGCTTTAGTCCCTATATGAATAAATCGTACTTGTAATTTATTTCGAGAAAGGGAATAAAATTCAAAAAAATGCATGATATTTTTATGTTCCTGTGATAGTTTTTGGCATTTAGTACAGATTCTTTAATTTTGTTCAGTTATTTGGTCCTAAAATTAAGTTTAAATTTGTGATATTATTGCTCATAACGATAAAGCTTATTTTTCTGAGTACAATGACCCTTTGAACGACCACAAAGGATTTAAAATGGATTTTTAATTGAATTTAAAAAAAATTACTTCATGGTCCTTCTTGACAGAAAAGGTCCTACTTGACAGCTCGTTCCAAGGGGACCATAGTTTATCAATCGAAAAAATGTTGTCTTGTCAATATTTTTTTTGCATTAAAATAAAAAAAGTGATTAGAAATGGTTTTTAATCGTGTTTTTTACCGTTGTACATAAAAATTGACATAGGGCTTTAGTACCCAATTGTATAATCTTGTGAAATTGTGAAACTAAAATTAATTTAAATTTTTAGTTTTTTTGCAATGTTTCGATAAGAAAGAATGTTCAGTGAACTTACTCTGTGTCGATTTTGACGGGACCGTTGAGAATGGGAGGTATCACATTATAGAATGAGCAAAAAGACTGAAAAATCCATCGATACACTGAGTAAAAAGAGTTCCCAAAATCCTGAAAATGGGAACCACGAACAAAATGTTCAAATCCCATGGTACGATTTTTAAAAACGTACCACGGCATTTGAACACTTTTTCACGATTTTGGGAACTCTTTTTTCTCCGTGTACATGAAAGTTTATTGAGGAATTGGTGATCGATAACAAGAGAGTTGACTGTATCTTAAAATGCTAACATAAGCTAAGTTTTAAAACCACCAAAAGTAAATAAACTAAACAATAGTTTTTCACTTTTTATCATTTATTTAAATGAAATTATTAGCCAGTTTCGAATATCGGTTACAATTTAAGTACCATTTTTTAAATTAAATTTATTTTGTTTATTTTTGACATTTCGACAATTCGTCGCCATCGTGCTAACTTGTCGTACGTGCATTTTGGGCCAAATTGAGTTAAGAACGCCATTTTGTGCAGCTCACAATGACCGAAAAAACCGAAAAAAACTCCGAGCCTTTTTGTCACTTTACATATGAAAGTAGTTTCAATCTTGTCGTGCTTTCTTGTCACTCCCTGAAAATTGATGTAAGTGTGACAATTGGCCAAAGGGATTTCAGGTCAGGATGCGTTTGACGCACGTACAAGTTAGACACCGTAAACATTTGTAATTATAACTCGGGACTCCAGCAACCAAATACAACCAAACTTCGGGACAATGCACAGAATGGTCAGCCAAAAAAAAACGTGTTTGTTATTGTTTACATTGCGTGCTCTTGTTTTCGTTTATTCAAGGCCAAACATTAAAACGCGTTTTTCTCGGAACGTCGAAATGGCGGGTGCGACAAGATAGCACGACGACGTCGAATTGAGAAATTTTTTATTTCGTCAAAACTTCAAGTCCCGCTGATCAACAAAAGATTTCTTCACCCAAACCACAAGAAGAAAGAGAATCCGTTTGGGATGCCCCTGGCCGGTTTTTCTCCCGGGTTTTTCGTTTACGATCTGTGACCATTTGAGCACATCCACGCGTTGGTTCGCTTGATGTGGCCTCCGAGTGGTGTGGTATCCATTCGGAGTTGGTTTGATGACCCATCTCCATGGCAGTGGAGCGCGGATGCCCCCCTCCAAGACCGGCAATTGAATGGTTCATTGAATCACGACCGAGTGGCACGCGAACACGGCGTTCCAGAAAACTCAATTAAATTCGCGCTTCGCTCGCAGGTTCGTGAGCCAGCAGCACACGGGTGAATATTGTTTACAGAATTGTAACAAATTAAATACAATTAATCCATCATCGCAGAATGGGAAGAAGCGAACGCACGCACGCGTTTTGTGGAGCTGTGCGAATAACGATTCAACACTGTGGACTGGCAGCACTGGGCTGATGAACTGACTGACTGGCCGGAAGGTTTCAGTTGGCACTGCTGGAGACTACCCGAGCAAGTTGCGTAATTAGTGTTAACACAGTAATTACGGCGTGCTGGTTGGGCAAAGATATGTTGCGTGGCCTTCGGCGCTTTGGAGAACCGGAGGAATTTGAGAAAATAGTTCATGTTTTTGCGATGTAAGTTTATTTTGAGAGGAAGTATTTCGTGTTCCGATTATTCAAAAATCGTTTAATCGATTCTGTACTGTATTATTGAAATACTGAATTTGAAATTAACTATAAAACCTTTGCATTGATTTTTTTTATGAACTTTCAAAAACATTGTAACCAAATGTTTAGTAGTTTCAAATCTCTCCATTCAGAATCAACAATCTCCAAAGCTTCCTCCATCGAACTACACTACCAGACATCCTCTCGTATACATGTCGTCATTCAGCAATACAAGTAATGTGTGGCGTCAGGCCAACAATACCCATAAAAGAATGAAAAATATGACTTGAACGACAGCGCCATCAAGAGTAAGCGTGTATGTTACTCCCCACACTGACTGCTCGAATCAACAGCGCTTGTGTGTGAGTGCGTATGTCGCCAATATTTTTTATTGTTTATGCAAATATCGTAACGCCACACACTCTTTGACTCAGAACGACTGAGCTTCGCAAAATTGCTTTCGTTCTGGAACGGCCTCGTTTATTTTTGCAACAATATGGAGCGATTTTGATAGACGCACTTTAGCTCAGTATGACAATTTAATGCTTCTAGACTAGACGGTTTGGGATCGTGAGAAGTTGTTACTTAGTCATACGTTTGATCTGGTACTAGACTTTGAGGTCATACTAGAAAATTGTTTTGCTCAATAGTTTTGAATAACTCATTTTATTTTCTATCTGTTTTATTCGAGATTATCAATAAATTTACCAAAGTGCCATAAATTACGAATGTCTCTATTTTGTCCCTTCCCCCCCTTTACGCCGCATCGACCAGTCGTCCCACTGTTGGGGAGTATATCAATCGAAAACTCGTTTCGCGTGTCCTGACAGATCGTCATAAATTATCGATCACATATCATATCCAGCGCCCCAAAACGAACCATGGATACACCCAAACGAGAGATCATTGGCAATTTTTGTCTGAAGCGCTTTAAAGCTACAATAATTAAGGCTATTTTACCCAAAAACTTCCTAAAAAGAGTTTCACTAAGCACTCACTAAAAGAAGCTATTTTTTCTCTTCCCTGATATATTGGTGCAATTGAAGTTAAATAATGATTCAGACTGTAGTCCACATTTGTCAAAATTTGTGGTACAATTTGATTTTAAGATTTAATTTGCAGAGTGAAGAGTTACCTAACGGTTGGCTTTGTTGAATAAATTATTGGATAAGTTTGAGGGCATATTACGCATTCGTCGAATTAATTTACCAAAAAAAATCACCGAAAATACTGAAAATCGATATTTGGTTTGTATGTATTCGAAAATCTGTATCTTGAGATCGGAATTGAAGAGTTGTAAGTATAGGTAAGGACAAATCGGGGAAAAAATAACCGTGTTCTTTTTAACTTTTTGACACAAATAATCAATTTGCCCAGAAACACTATTTCAAGAAAAAACAAGAGGTAAGAGAGCTGTGGTCCAGCAAGGTAATTTAATATTTTGCATTGCATTGGCTGACCATTATGTGCATTGTCTCGAAGTTTGGTTGAATTTGGTTGCTGGAGTCCCGAGTTATATTTACAAATGTTTACGGTAGTCTAACTTCTACGTGCGGCAAACGCGTTCTGATTGAAACTACTTGCATATGTAAA
Source organism: Culex pipiens pallens (assembly GCF_016801865.2). Taxonomy (NCBI): domain Eukaryota; kingdom Metazoa; phylum Arthropoda; class Insecta; order Diptera; family Culicidae; genus Culex; species Culex pipiens. The sequence goes on from NC_068938.1 coordinate 153,263,288, forward strand.
GTGAATATCTAAGGATTGAATTCGAATTTTGAGGATCTGTGAAGGACAAAAGGTGAGGCATTGTGAGCTGCACAAAATGCCGTTCTTAACTCAATTTGGCCCAAAATGCACGTACGACAAGTTAGCACGACGGTGAAGAATTGTTAGAAAATATTAGAAGCATGATCGAAAGGGTGACGAAACTTATGACTGTTTTCAAATAAGAGCATTGAATTGAAAATGTTGATGTCATTTTTATCAGAGAATTTGAACAATAGTTTCTGTTAAATTGGCATTGGAAAGTTGAGTTTGATTTACTTGACTAGGTACCAAAAAACCTATATTTATTCCTGTTTCTCTTCCATTTTGTTCATTTTTTTCAGACTTGGACAACCATGAGCACCAATCTAAAAAAGGAATTTGTGCAATATTTTTTGCTTAACAAATCTGGTTTTTGGCGGATTTATTTAGACTTTAAACTTTGTTTTTCAAAATTACTGAAAAAAAATGTGATTAAAGGTTTTCAAGAAAACATGATTTAAAACAAAATGGCCACGCTGCCGTTTTTTTGCTTCTGCTATGAATTGAAAATTTTCAAAAATATTGTTTTTTTTTGTCAAACAGTGATATGAAAAAAAAAGTTCACCCATAAAAGTCTTCATTCAATGTTGGTCCATCCAAAAATGGTACGTATTCGAGTATCTGTATCTTTTGTAGGATTATTCTTATTGATTTGGGGTTTGGCAATGCTGTAGGTATCGATTAGGACTATTTAGAGAAAAATAAGTGCACGGAAAAAATGGCTGCTTTTCAGAAAGAAATTAATTTCCCAAAATCCGTATTTTATTTTTTTTGGGACAAAAAATTCGCAATTTTTAAAGCATTAAGATTTGAAAAACATGTGTTTTTATTATGTAAAAATAGAAACCTTACCCAATTATGATTTTTGACTACAGTCTCATGCGGACTACGGTCTCATGCGGTGTCAACAGGTTAGAGCGACAAACTCTGTGTCTGATGAGTCTGCAACTTCAACTATCGGACTAACATTCCTACCTTTGTTGAACTGCATCTCCTTGGGGGGGCGCCGGTATTGACTTAAAGCAGAGATCTTCAGGGGTTATACAGTGAGGATTATTAGCTCCCACTATTCATCTGTTGGTTCATTGTGTAACTTCAGCTGATCCGTCAATAACGGAGTAGCAGCTCATTGGCAGTCAACCATGCTCAAACCTTACCCAATTATGATTTTTGACTACAGTCTTAATGCAAAATTGAATTTAAAATCGAAAAACAAAAACAAAAAAAAACGAACAATTAACATTACCTGGACATGTTTCTTGGCAAATCTTGTTGCCCTACATTCTTGGAGCATAAAAATACAATTTGGCATAAGGCCATGTGAATGAAAAAAATTCCAGAAATATTTAAACATCAATTATTTTAATTCAAATATTTAATGAATTAAAAAATCCTTCTGGGATGGGACTCTGAGTCATATTTGATGTTTAAATATTTCTGGAATTTTTGTCATCCACATAGCCTTATGCCAAGTTGTATTTTCATGCTCCAGTAATGTAGGGCAACAAGATTTGCCAAGAAACATGTCCAGGAAATGACTCAGAGTCCCATCCCAGAAGGATTTTGAAATTTATTAAATATTTGAATTAAAATAATTTATGTTTAAATATTTCTTGAATTTTGTTCATCCACATGGCCTTATGCCAAGTTGTATTTTCATGCTCCAGTGTAGGGCAACAAGATTTACCAAGAAACATGTCCAGGTAATGTTAATTGTTCGTTTTTTTTAAGTTTTGGATTCTCTTTTAAAAATAGTTCCTGGGATAACCATGACAAGTTATCGCACATGCCATAAAGATGGCCGCCATAGCGCTATAAATTATTCCTGGGATAACCATCTGTGGGATAACTTTTCCCACCTTATTTAATAGCGGAAAACGGCAAAAGTGATGAGAATTGGTCGAACGGCTTAGAGTGATTAAAATGGGTATATTTCCCCTAGTGCCCTTACCATTTCTTTAAAAAAATTAAAATGTCTTAACCTTTTAAAATTTTAGTCTACATTCCAAAATTTTCAACATTATTTTTCGAAAAGATCAGAACATTTCACAAATGTTTCATAATGTTATTATTGAAAATAGGATCATACTGTCATTAGCAAAAAAGACACTTGAGTGAGATTTTGAAATCTTTATTTTCTGTTTTTTCTGGGGCCATCCATAAACTACGTGGAAACTGGGGTAGTCCAAATCCGGGCTTCATCGGGGCTACACCTTGAAAACAAGCTTGAAGTTATGGGAAAAATCGTCAATATGTATGGAGAAAAGATAAAGATACAGCATAGATACAGATTTTCGAATATGTACGTAACATTTTTGTATGGACAGTTGCTAAAAATGTATGGACACTTGTATGGATAAACCAATAGAAAAATGGCTGCTTTGGTCACAGTGAAGGCCCAAATAAATTTGAGCCAAAAATAAAAATACGCGAGAATGTTTTACAAAATTTGTAGTTCCTTATTTGAGTGTAGAAACTGTGTTCGCACCGTCCTGGGAACAAAAACGAGCCAACAATCACTTTACCATCACGTTGATGCTGCGTTCATACTTGATCCCTGGAGAGATATAGATGGAGTTGTACTTGCTTGAGCTAGTTTACAACCTTAAAAAAATATTGAAATCAACATCGGGAACCAAGTTTAAACAAATTTGATCAAACAATTTTAATTCAGCTTTTAAAACTAGTCATATATGGCAGCAGAGTACAACCTCATCGATCCTTCGCGAAAAGAGTTAAGGTGTCCCTCCTGACAGCCATCAGGACCACATGCCATGCGGTAAACCCCCACAATTCCTCGTGGAAGTTCGGGTCACCGTGCTCGACGGGTTTCAAACAGTTTTACGATCGTCATAAAATAAAATTTGATACATTTATTCTCGTTCCATGTTTGTGGCTTGTAGGGAGGCGGTTGACGTTTTTTTCAAATATGAAAAATATGTATTTACTTTTCGTTGAATTTTAAAAGATGTTCTTGCCATTTTTGCCTTCCTCACCTTACTGAGGAAAGGCTATAAAATCACTCGAAAACTGAACTTCTCAATTAGACCTCCTAGACCCACCTTCATGTATACCTATCGACTCAGAATCGAATTCTGAGCAAATGTCTGTGTGTGTGTGTGTGTAGGGATGTGGGTCTGTGCACCAAAAAATATGCACTCGATTATCTCAGCACTGGCTTAACCGATTTGGACCGTTTTGGTCTCATTCGATTCGTCTTGGGGTCCCATAAGTCCCTATTGAAAATTATGAAGTTTAGTAAAGTACTTCAAAAGTTATGCTAAAAAAACGATTTTGACTAAAGTCCGGAAGATTGTAAAAAGGGTGGTTTTTGTAAGAAACCCCAGCATGTTATACATTTTTAGAAAGGTATTTAATAGACCTTTCCAACGCGACCAATACATTGAAGATCTGACAACCCTATCAAAAGTTATTAGCAATTAAGTGTTATTTATGCACTTTTTGGAAGCCGGATCTCAGATATCACGATGAAAATGTTGTCCGGATCTATCATGCAACCCGTCGTTGAACAGGTAATCAAAAGACCTTTCCAACGCGTCCAAAACATTGAAGATCTGACAACCCTATCAAAAGTTATAAGCACTTAAGAGTTATTTATACACTTTTTGGAGGCTAGTTCTCAGATATTTAGATGAAAACGTATTCCAAATATATCATGCGACCTATCTTTGGATAGGTAATTTAAAGACCTTCCCACGAGCGTGTCTATTTTGGATAGCATTACCCTTTAAATGAGAGGAAGGCACCAACCACCTAAGGGTGGATTAAGTAACGTTTTAATTTTCAATTTGGTATCAACAAATTTTTTAACAACCAATTCTGTCAAAAACACGCACTTATTGGAAGACCTTCAAATATGGCAAACAAACAACTTGTTCACAAAAGTTCAGTTTCACTCTCGGTTTCAAAAAATACCGCGAACCATTTTGGAATCGGTCGTAAATTTCTGCGATCGAAGTACGCCTCCACGATTTGCTGGAGCTCTCCCAGGGTGGCTTGCGTTAAGGGGATACACCGAAAGTCACCGGATGTAATAGAGGAGAAAATCGTGACGTCAGAAATGAACTCAAATCACTCAAAGTTCATTTTGTGAGTGACTTTAACATTTTGGCCTAGTTTGACAGCTACATTGTCCCCAGTTTTCTGATGGGAGAGAAAAGGAGGCGAATACTTTATGAAAATCATACCTGTCAAAATTCCTAGCCTCAAAATTTAGTCGCGAGTTGCTTTTCTCCTCTATTGAGACTGTCGATTCAGTGTTTGATTTTGTTTGTCAGCGACTTAAATTTTAAACTCGATGTTATCGGAATTATTCCAAGCTCAAATTTCAAGCCAAAGCATAATTTTCTGTAGTAACTTCAAAAAATAAGAAAGATCTGCG